>NW_027663578.1:30000-47769 GCF_964034855.1 Anser brachyrhynchus | reverse complement strand
GTTATGTTTAGGGTTGTTAGGAAAGAGTGAAGACGCAGAGTCCTGTTGAGTGTGGGGTTGCGTAAAGGCTCCCCCAGGGAGTTCAGGTGTACCCAAAGGCTTCCGCTGAGAGCACTTTTTGATGGCAGAAAGTGGCACCGTACGTGTTTTTTCGGGTCTAACTCGGGTTCAGCTTCTTGTTGCGGTTAGGGTTATGTTTAGGGTTGTTAGGAAAGAGTGAAGACGCAGAGTCCTGTTGAGTGTGGGGTTGCGTAAGGCTCCCCCAGGGAGTTCAGGTGTACCCAAAGGCTTCCGCTGAGAGCACTTTTTGATGGCAGAAAGTGGCACCGTACGTGTTTTTTCGGGTCTAACTCGGGTTCAGCTTCTTGTTGCGGTTAGGGTTATGTTTAGGGTTGTTAGGAAAGAGTGAAGACGCAGAGTCCTGTTGAGTGTGGGGTTGCGTAAAGGCTCCCCCAGGGAGTTCAGGTGTACCCAAAGGCTTCCGCTGAGAGCACTTTTTGATGGCAGAAAGTGGCACCGTACGTGTTTTTTCGGGTCTAACTCGGGTTCAGCTTCTTGTTGCGGTTAGGGTTATGTTTAGGGTTGTTAGGAAAGAGTGAAGACGCAGAGTCCTGTTGAGTGTGGGGTTGCGTAAAGGCTCCCCCAGGGAGTTCAGGTGTACCCAAAGGCTTCCGCTGAGAGCACTTTTTGATGGCAGAAAGTGGCACCGTACGTGTTTTTTTCGGGTCTAACTCGGGTTCAGCTTCTTGTTGCGGTTAGGGTTATGTTTAGGGTTGTTAGGAAAGAGTGAAGACGCAGAGTCCTGTTGAGTGTGGGGTTGCGTAAAGGCTCCCCCAGGGAGTTCAGGTGTACCCAAAGGCTTCCGCTGAGAGCACTTTTTGATGGCAGAAAGTGGCACCGTACGTGTTTTTTCGGGTCTAACTCGGGTTGAGCTTCTTGTTCCGGTTAGGCTTATGTTTAGGGTTGTTAGGAAAGAGTGAAGACGCAGAGTCCTGTTGAGTGTGGGGTTGTGTAAAGGCTCCCCCAGGGAGTTCAGGTGTACCCAAAGGCTTCCGCTGAGAGCACTTTTTGATGGCAGAAAGTGCACCGTACGTGTTTTTTCGGGTCTAACTCGGGTTCAGCTTCTTGTTGCGGTTAGGGTTATGTTTAGGGTTGTTAGGAAAGAGTGAAGACGCAGAGTCCTGTTGAGTGTGGGGTTGCGTAAAGGCTCCCCCAGGGAGTTCAGGTGTACCCAAAGGCTTCCGCTGAGAGCACTTTTTGATGGCAGAAAGTGGCACCGTACGTGTTTTTTTCGGGTCTAACTCGGGTTCAGCTTCTTGTTGCGGTTAGGGTTATGTTTAGGGTTGTTAGGAAAGAGTGAAGACGCAGAGTCCTGTTGAGTGTGGGGTTGCGTAAAGGCTCCCCCAGGGAGTTCAGGTGTACCCAAAGGCTTCCGCTGAGAGCACTTTTTGATGGCAGAAAGTGGCACCGTACGTGTTTTTTCGGGTCTAACTCGGGTTCAGCTTCTTGTTGCGGTTAGGGTTATGTTTAGGGTTGTTAGGAAAGAGTGAAGACGCAGAGTCCTGTTGAGTGTGGGGTTGCGTAAAGGCTCCCCAGGGAGTTCAGGTGTACCCAAAGGCTTCCGCTGAGAGCACTTTTTGATGGCAGAAAGTGGCACCGTACGTGTTTTTTCGGGTCTAACTCGGGTTCAGCTTCTTGTTGCGGTTAGGGTTATGTTTAGGGTTGTTAGGAAAGAGTGAAGACGCAGAGTCCTGTTGAGTGTGGGGTTGCGTAAAGGCTCCCCCAGGGAGTTCAGGTGTACCCAAAGGCTTCCGCTGAGAGCACTTTTTGATGGCAGAAAGTGGCACCGTACGTGTTTTTTCGGGTCTAACTCGGGTTGAGCTTCTTGTTCCGGTTAGGCTTATGTTTAGGGTTGTTAGGAAAGAGTGAAGACGCAGAGTCCTGTTGAGTGTGGGGTTGTGTAAAGGCTCCCCCAGGGAGTTCAGGTGTACCCAAAGGCTTCCGCTGAGAGCACTTTTTGATGGCAGAAAGTGGCACCGTACGTGTTTTTTCGGGTCTAACTCGGGTTCAGCTTCTTGTTGCGGTTAGGGTTATGTTTAGGGTTGTTAGGAAAGAGTGAAGACGCAGAGTCCTGTTGAGTGTGGGGTTGCGTAAAGGCTCCCCCAGGGAGTTCAGGTGTACCCAAAGGCTTCCGCTGAGAGCACTTTTTGATGGCAGAAAGTGGCACCGTACGTGTTTTTTCGGGTCTAACTCGGGTTCAGCTTCTTGTTGCGGTTAGGGTTATGTTTAGGGTTGTTAGGAAAGAGTGAAGACGCAGAGTCCTGTTGAGTGTGGGGTTGCGTAAAGGCTCCCCCAGGGAGTTCAGGTGTACCCAAAGGCTTCCGCTGAGAGCACTTTTTGATGGCAGAAAGTGGCACCGTACGTGTTTTTTCGGGTCTAACTCGGGTTCAGCTTCTTGTTGCGGTTAGGGTTATGTTTAGGGTTGTTAGGAAAGAGCGAAGACGCAGAGTCCTGTTGAGTGTGGGGTTGCGTAAAGGCTCCCCCAGGGAGTTCAGGTGTACCCAAAGGCTTCCGCTGAGAGCACTTTTGGATGGCAGAAAGTGGCACCGTACGTGTTTTTTCGGGTCTAACTCGGGTTCAGCTTCTTGTTGCGGTTAGGGTTATGTTTAGGGTTGTTAGGAAAGAGTGAAGACGCAGAGTCCTGTTGAGTGTGGGGTTGCGTAAAGGCTCCCCCAGGGAGTTCAGGTGTACCCAAAGGCTTCCGCTGAGAGCACTTTTTGATGGCAGAAAGTGGCACCGTACGTGTTTTTTCGGGTCTAACTCGGGTTCAGCTTCTTGTTGCGGTTAGGGTTATGTTTAGGGTTGTTAGGAAAGAGTGAAGACGCAGAGTCCTGTTGAGTGTGGGGTTGCGTAAAGGCTCCCCCAGGGAGTTCAGGTGTACCCAAAGGCTTCCGCTGAGAGCACTTTTTGATGGCAGAAAGTGGCACCGTACGTGTTTTTTCGGGTCTAACTCGGGTTCAGCTTCTTGTTGCGGTTAGGGTTATGTTTAGGGTTGTTAGGAAAGAGCGAAGACGCAGAGTCCTGTTGAGTGTGGGGTTGCGTAAAGGCTCCCCAGGGAGTTCAGGTGTACCCAAAGGCTTCCGCTGAGAGCACTTTTTGATGGCAGAAAGTGGCACCGTACGTGTTTTTTCGGGTCTAACTCGGGTTCAGCTTCTTGTTGCGGTTAGGGTTATGTTTAGGGTTGTTAGGAAAGAGTGAAGACGCAGAGTCCTGTTGAGTGTGGGGTTGCGTAAAGGCTCCCCCAGGGAGTTCAGGTGTACCCAAAGGCTTCCGCTGAGAGCACTTTTGGATGGCAGAAAGTGGCACCGTACGTGTTTTTTCGGGTCTAACTCGGGTTGAGCTTCTTGTTGCGGTTAGGGTTATGTTTAGGGTTGTTAGGAAAGAGTGAAGACGCAGAGTCCTGTTGAGTGTGGGGTTGCGTAAAGGCTCCCCCAGGGAGTTCACGTGTACCCAAAGGCTTCCGCTGAGAGCACTTTTTGATGGCAGAAAGTGGCACCGTACGTGTTTTTTCGGGTCTAACTCGGGTTGAGCTTCTTGTTGCGGTTAGGGTTATGTTTAGGGTTGTTAGGAAAGAGTGAAGACGCAGAGTCCTGTTGAGTGCGGGGTTGCGTAAAGGCTCCCCCAGGGAGTTCAGGTGTACCCAAAGGCTTCCGCTGAGAGCACTTTTTGATGGCAGAAAGTGGCACCGTACGTGTTTTTTCGGGTCTAACTCGGGTTGAGCTTCTTGTTGCGGTTAGGGTTATGTTTAGGGTTGTTAGGAAAGAGTGAAGACGCAGAGTCCTGTTGAGTGTGGGGTTGCGTAAAGGCTCCCCCAGGGAGTTCAGGTGTACCCAAAGGCTTCCGCTGAGAGCACTTTTTGATGGCAGAAAGTGGCACCGTACGTGTTTTTTCGGGTCTAACTCGGGTTCAGCTTCTTGTTGCGGTTAGGGTTATGTTTAGGGTTGTTAGGAAAGAGTGAAGACGCAGAGTCCTGTTGAGTGTGCGGTTGCGTAAAGGCTCCCCCAGGGAGTTCAGGTGTACCCAAAGGCTTCCGCTGAGAGCACTTTTTGATGGCAGAAAGTGGCATCGTACGTGTTTTTTCGGGTCTAACTCGGGTTCAGCTTCTTGTTGCGGTTAGGGTTATGTTTAGGGTTGTTAGGAAAGAGCGAAGACGCAGAGTCCTGTTGAGTGTGGGGTTGCGTAAAGGCTCCCCCAGGGAGTTCACGTGTACCCAAAGGCTTCCGCTGAGAGCACTTTTTGATGGCAGAAAGTGGCACCGTACGTGTTTTTTCGGGTCTAACTCGGGTTCAGCTTCTTGTTGCGGTTAGGGTTATGTTTAGGGTTGTTAGGAAAGAGTGAAGACGCAGAGTCCTGTTGAGTGTGGGGTTGCGTAAAGGCTCCCCCAGGGAGTTCAGGTGTACCCAAAGGCTTCCGCTGAGAGCACTTTTTGATGGCAGAAAGTGGCACCGTACGTGTTTTTTCGGGTCTAACTCGGGTTCAGCTTCTTGTTGCGGTTAGGGTTATGTTTAGGGTTGTTAGGAAAGAGCGAAGACGCAGAGTCCTGTTGAGTGTGGGGTTGCGTAAAGGCTCCCCCAGGGAGTTCAGGTGTACCCAAAGGCTTCCGCTGAGAGCACTTTTTGATGGCAGAAAGTGGCACCGTACGTGTTTTTTCGGGTCTAACTCGGGTTCAGCTTCTTGTTGCGGTTAGGGTTATGTTTAGGGTTGTTAGGAAAGAGCGAAGACGCAGAGTCCTGTTGAGTGTGGGGTTGCGTAAAGGCTCCCCCAGGGAGTTCAGGTGTACCCAAAGGCTTCCGCTGAGAGCACTTTTGGATGGCAGAAAGTGGCACCGTACGTGTTTTTTCGGGTCTAACTCGGGTTCAGCTTCTTGTTGCGGTTAGGGTTATGTTTAGGGTTGTTAGGAAAGAGCGAAGACGCAGAGTCCTGTTGAGTGTGGGGTTGCGTAAAGGCTCCCCCAGGGAGTTCAGGTGTACCCAGAGGCTTCCGCTGAGAGCACTTTTTGATGGCAGAAAGTGGCACCGTACGTGTTTTTTCGGGTCTAACTCGGGTTGAGCTTCTTGTTGCGGTTAGGGTTATGTTTAGGGTTGTTAGGAAAGAGTGAAGACGCAGAGTCCTGTTGAGTGTGGGGTTGCGTAAAGGCTCCCCCAGGGAGTTCAGGTGTACCCAAAGGCTTCCGCTGAGAGCACTTTTGGATGGCAGAAAGTGGCACCGTACGTGTTTTTTCGGGTCTAACTCGGGTTCAGCTTCTTGTTGCGGTTAGGGTTATGTTTAGGGTTGTTAGGAAAGAGTGAAGACGCAGAGTCCTGTTGAGTGTGGGGTTGCGTAAAGGCTCCCCCAGGGAGTTCAGGTGTACCCAAAGGCTTCCGCTGAGAGCACTTTTTGATGGCAGAAAGTGGCACCGTACGTGTTTTTTCGGGTCTAACTCGGGTTGAGCTTCTTGTTGCGGTTAGGGTTATGTTTAGGGTTGTTAGGAAAGAGTGAAGACGCAGAGTCCTGTTGAGTGCGGGGTTGCGTAAAGGCTCCCCCAGGGAGTTCAGGTGTACCCAAAGGCTTCCGCTGAGAGCACTTTTTGATGGCAGAAAGTGGCACCGTACGTGTTTTTTCGGGTCTAACTCGGGTTCAGCTTCTTGTTGCGGTTAGGGTTATGTTTAGGGTTGTTAGGAAAGAGTGAAGACGCAGTGTCCTGTTGAGTGTGGGGTTGCGTAAAGGCTCCCCCAGGGAGTTCAGGTGTACCCAAAGGCTTCCGCTGAGAGCACTTTTTGATGGCAGAAAGTGGCACCGTACGTGTTTTTTCGGGTCTAACTCGGGTTCAGCTTCTTGTTGCGGTTAGGGTTATGTTTAGGGTTGTTAGGAAAGAGTGAAGACGCAGAGTCCTGTTGAGTGTGCGGTTGCGTAAAGGCTCCCCCAGGGAGTTCAGGTGTACCCAAAGGCTTCCGCTGAGAGCACTTTTTGATGGCAGAAAGTGGCACCGTACGTGTTTTTTCGGGTCTAACTCGGGTTCAGCTTCTTGTTGCGGTTAGGGTTATGTTTAGGGTTGTTAGGAAAGAGTGAAGACGCAGAGTCCTGTTGAGTGTGGGGTTGCGTAAAGGCTCCCCCAGGGAGTTCAGGTGTACCCAAAGGCTTCCGCTGAGAGCACTTTTTGATGGCAGAAAGTGGCACCGTACGTGTTTTTTCGGGTCTAACTCGGGTTCAGCTTCTTGTTGCGGTTAGGGTTATGTTTAGGGTTGTTAGGAAAGAGTGAAGACGCAGAGTCCTGTTGAGTGTGGGGTTGCGTAAAGGCTCCCCCAGGGAGTTCAGGTGTACCCAAAGGCTTCCGCTGAGAGCACTTTTTGATGGCAGAAAGTGGCACCGTACGTGTTTTTTCGGGTCTAACTCGGGTTGAGCTTCTTGTTGCGGTTAGGGTTATGTTTAGGGTTGTTAGGAAAGAGTGAAGACGCAGAGTCCTGTTGAGTGTGGGGTTGCGTAAAGGCTCCCCCAGGGAGTTCAGGTGTACCCAAAGGCTTCCGCTGAGAGCACTTTTTGATGGCAGAAAGTGGCACCGTACGTGTTTTTTCGGGTCTAACTCGGGTTCAGCTTCTTGTTGCGGTTAGGGTTATGTTTAGGGTTGTTAGGAAAGAGTGAAGACGCAGTGTCCTGTTGAGTGTGGGGTTGCGTAAAGGCTCCCCCAGGGAGTTCAGGTGTACCCAAAGGCTTCCGCTGAGAGCACTTTTTGATGGCAGAAAGTGGCACCGTACGTGTTTTTTCGGGTCTAACTCGGGTTCAGCTTCTTGTTGCGGTTAGGGTTATGTTTAGGGTTGTTAGGAAAGAGTGAAGACGCAGAGTCCTGTTGAGTGTGCGGTTGCGTAAAGGCTCCCCCAGGGAGTTCAGGTGTACCCAAAGGCTTCCGCTGAGAGCACTTTTTGATGGCAGAAAGTGGCATCGTACGTGTTTTTTCGGGTCTAACTCGGGTTCAGCTTCTTGTTGCGGTTAGGGTTATGTTTAGGGTTGTTAGGAAAGAGTGAAGACGCAGAGTCCTGTTGAGTGTGGGGTTGCGTAAAGGCTCCCCCAGGGAGTTCAGGTGTACCCAAAGGCTTCCGCTGAGAGCACTTTTTGATGGCAGAAAGTGGCACCGTACGTGTTTTTTCGGGTCTAACTCGGGTTCAGCTTCTTGTTGCGGTTAGGGTTATGTTTAGGGTTGTTAGGAAAGAGTGAAGACGCAGAGTCCTGTTGAGTGTGGGGTTGCGTAAAGGCTCCCCCAGGGAGTTCAGGTGTACCCAAAGGCTTCCGCTGAGAGCACTTTTTGATGGCAGAAAGTGGCACCGTACGTGTTTTTTCGGGTCTAACTCGGGTTCAGCTTCTTGTTGCGGTTAGGGTTATGTTTAGGGTTGTTAGGAAAGAGTGAAGACGCAGAGTCCTGTTGAGTGTGGGGTTGCGTAAAGGCTCCCCCAGGGAGTTCAGGTGTACCCAAAGGCTTCCGCTGAGAGCACTTTTTGATGGCAGAAAGTGGCACCGTACGTGTTTTTTCGGGTCTAACTCGGGTTCAGCTTCTTGTTGCGGTTAGGGTTATGTTTAGGGTTGTTAGGAAAGAGCGAAGACGCAGAGTCCTGTTGAGTGTGGGGTTGCGTAAAGGCTCCCCCAGGGAGTTCAGGTGTACCCAAAGGCTTCCGCTGAGAGCACTTTTGGATGGCAGAAAGTGGCACCGTACGTGTTTTTTCGGGTCTAACTCGGGTTCAGCTTCTTGTTGCGGTTAGGGTTATGTTTAGGGTTGTTAGGAAAGAGCGAAGACGCAGAGTCCTGTTGAGTGTGGGGTTGCGTAAAGGCTCCCCCAGGGAGTTCAGGTGTACCCAAAGGCTTCCGCTGAGAGCACTTTTTGATGGCAGAAAGTGGCACCGTACGTGTTTTTTCGGGTCTAACTCGGGTTGAGCTTCTTGTTGCGGTTAGGGTTATGTTTAGGGTTGTTAGGAAAGAGTGAAGACGCAGAGTCCTGTTGAGTGTGGGGTTGCGTAAAGGCTCCCCCAGGGAGTTCAGGTGTACCCAAAGGCTTCCGCTGAGAGCACTTTTGGATGGCAGAAAGTGGCACCGTACGTGTTTTTTCGGGTCTAACTCGGGTTCAGCTTCTTGTTGCGGTTAGGGTTATGTTTAGGGTTGTTAGGAAAGAGTGAAGACGCAGAGTCCTGTTGAGTGTGGGGTTGCGTAAAGGCTCCCCCAGGGAGTTCACGTGTACCCAAAGTCTTCCGCTGAGAGCACTTTTTGATGGCAGAAAGTGGCACCGTACGTGTTTTTTCGGGTCTAACTCGGGTTGAGCTTCTTGTTGCGGTTAGGGTTATGTTTAGGGTTGTTAGGAAAGAGTGAAGACGCAGAGTCCTGTTGAGTGCGGGGTTGCGTAAAGGCTCCCCCAGGGAGTTCAGGTGTACCCAAAGGCTTCCGCTGAGAGCACTTTTTGATGGCAGAAAGTGGCACCGTACGTGTTTTTTCGGGTCTAACTCGGGTTCAGCTTCTTGTTGCGGTTAGGGTTATGTTTAGGGTTGTTAGGAAAGAGTGAAGACGCAGTGTCCTGTTGAGTGTGGGGTTGCGTAAAGGCTCCCCCAGGGAGTTCAGGTGTACCCAAAGGCTTCCGCTGAGAGCACTTTTTGATGGCAGAAAGTGGCACCGTACGTGTTTTTTCGGGTCTAACTCGGGTTCAGCTTCTTGTTGCGGTTAGGGTTATGTTTAGGGTTGTTAGGAAAGAGTGAAGACGCAGAGTCCTGCTGAGTGTGCGGTTGCGTAAAGGCTCCCCCAGGGAGTTCAGGTGTACCCAAAGGCTTCCGCTGAGAGCACTTTTTGATGGCAGAAAGTGGCACCGTACGTGTTTTTTCGGGTCTAACTCGGGTTCAGCTTCTTGTTGCGGTTAGGGTTATGTTTAGGGTTGTTAGGAAAGAGTGAAGACGCAGAGTCCTGTTGAGTGTGGGGTTGCGTAAAGGCTCCCCCAGGGAGTTCAGGTGTACCCAAAGGCTTCCGCTGAGAGCACTTTTTGATGGCAGAAAGTGGCACCGTACGTGTTTTTTCGGGTCTAACTCGGGTTCAGCTTCTTGTTGCGGTTAGGGTTATGTTTAGGGTTGTTAGGAAAGAGTGAAGACGCAGAGTCCTGTTGAGTGTGGGGTTGCGTAAAGGCTCCCCCAGGGAGTTCACGTGTACCCAAAGGCTTCCGCTGAGAGCACTTTTTGATGGCAGAAAGTGGCACCGTACGTGTTTTTTCGGGTCTAACTCGGGTTCAGCTTCTTGTTGCGGTTAGGGTTATGTTTAGGGTTGTTAGGAAAGAGTGAAGACGCAGAGTCCTGTTGAGTGTGGGGTTGCGTAAAGGCTCCCCCAGGGAGTTCAGGTGTACCCAAAGGCTTCCGCTGAGAGCACTTTTTGATGGCAGAAAGTGGCACCGTACGTGTTTTTTCGGGTCTAACTCGGGTTCAGCTTCTTGTTGCGGTTAGGGTTATGTTTAGGGTTGTTAGGAAAGAGCGAAGACGCAGAGTCCTGTTGAGTGTGGGGTTGCGTAAAGGCTCCCCCAGGGAGTTCAGGTGTACCCAAAGGCTTCCGCTGAGAGCACTTTTGGATGGCAGAAAGTGGCACCGTACGTGTTTTTTCGGGTCTAACTCGGGTTCAGCTTCTTGTTGCGGTTAGGGTTATGTTTAGGGTTGTTAGGAAAGAGCGAAGACGCAGAGTCCTGTTGAGTGTGGGGTTGCGTAAAGGCTCCCCCAGGGAGTTCAGGTGTACCCAAAGGCTTCCGCTGAGAGCACTTTTTGATGGCAGAAAGTGGCACCGTACGTGTTTTTTCGGGTCTAACTCGGGTTGAGCTTCTTGTTGCGGTTAGGGTTATGTTTAGGGTTGTTAGGAAAGAGTGAAGACGCAGAGTCCTGTTGAGTGTGGGGTTGCGTAAAGGCTCCCCCAGGGAGTTCAGGTGTACCCAAAGGCTTCCGCTGAGAGCACTTTTGGATGGCAGAAAGTGGCACCGTACGTGTTTTTTCGGGTCTAACTCGGGTTCAGCTTCTTGTTGCGGTTAGGGTTATGTTTAGGGTTGTTAGGAAAGAGTGAAGACGCAGAGTCCTGTTGAGTGTGGGGTTGCGTAAAGGCTCCCCCAGGGAGTTCACGTGTACCCAAAGGCTTCCGCTGAGAGCACTTTTTGATGGCAGAAAGTGGCACCGTACGTGTTTTTTCGGGTCTAACTCGGGTTGAGCTTCTTGTTGCGGTTAGGGTTATGTTTAGGGTTGTTAGGAAAGAGTGAAGACGCAGAGTCCTGTTGAGTGCGGGGTTGCGTAAAGGCTCCCCCAGGGAGTTCAGGTGTACCCAAAGGCTTCCGCTGAGAGCACTTTTTGATGGCAGAAAGTGGCACCGTACGTGTTTTTTCGGGTCTAACTCGGGTTCAGCTTCTTGTTGCGGTTAGGGTTATGTTTAGGGTTGTTAGGAAAGAGTGAAGACGCAGTGTCCTGTTGAGTGTGGGGTTGCGTAAAGGCTCCCCCAGGGAGTTCAGGTGTACCCAAAGGCTTCCGCTGAGAGCACTTTTTGATGGCAGAAAGTGGCACCGTACGTGTTTTTTCGGGTCTAACTCGGGTTCAGCTTCTTGTTGCGGTTAGGGTTATGTTTAGGGTTGTTAGGAAAGAGTGAAGACGCAGAGTCCTGTTGAGTGTGCGGTTGCGTAAAGGCTCCCCCAGGGAGTTCAGGTGTACCCAAAGGCTTCCGCTGAGAGCACTTTTTGATGGCAGAAAGTGGCATCGTACGTGTTTTTTCGGGTCTAACTCGGGTTCAGCTTCTTGTTGCGGTTAGGGTTATGTTTAGGGTTGTTAGGAAAGAGTGAAGACGCAGAGTCCTGTTGAGTGTGGGGTTGCGTAAAGGCTCCCCCAGGGAGTTCAGGTGTACCCAAAGGCTTCCGCTGAGAGCACTTTTTGATGGCAGAAAGTGGCACCGTACGTGTTTTTTCGGGTCTAACTCGGGTTCAGCTTCTTGTTGCGGTTAGGGTTATGTTTAGGGTTGTTAGGAAAGAGTGAAGACGCAGAGTCCTGTTGAGTGTGGGGTTGCGTAAAGGCTCCCCCAGGGAGTTCAGGTGTACCCAAAGGCTTCCGCTGAGAGCACTTTTTGATGGCAGAAAGTGGCACCGTACGTGTTTTTTCGGGTCTAACTCGGGTTCAGCTTCTTGTTGCGGTTAGGGTTATGTTTAGGGTTGTTAGGAAAGAGCGAAGACGCAGAGTCCTGTTGAGTGTGGGGTTGCGTAAAGGCTCCCCCAGGGAGTTCAGGTGTACCCAAAGGCTTCCGCTGAGAGCACTTTTTGATGGCAGAAAGTGGCACCGTACGTGTTTTTTCGGGTCTAACTCGGGTTCAGCTTCTTGTTGCGGTTAGGGTTATGTTTAGGGTTGTTAGGAAAGAGTGAAGACGCAGAGTCCTGTTGAGTGTGGGGTTGCGTAAAGGCTCCCCCAGGGAGTTCAGGTGTACCCAAAGGCTTCCGCTGAGAGCACTTTTGGATGGCAGAAAGTGGCACCGTACGTGTTTTTTCGGGTCTAACTCGGGTTCAGCTTCTTGTTGCGGTTAGGGTTATGTTTAGGGTTGTTAGGAAAGAGTGAAGACGCAGAGTCCTGTTGAGTGTGGGGTTGCGTAAAGGCTCCCCCAGGGAGTTCACGTGTACCCAAAGGCTTCCGCTGAGAGCACTTTTTGATGGCAGAAAGTGGCACCGTACGTGTTTTTTCGGGTCTAACTCGGGTTGAGCTTCTTGTTGCGGTTAGGGTTATGTTTAGGGTTGTTAGGAAAGAGTGAAGACGCAGAGTCCTGTTGAGTGCGGAGTTGCGTAAAGGCTCCCCCAGGGAGTTCAGGTGTACCCAAAGGCTTCCGCTGAGAGCACTTTTTGATGGCAGAAAGTGGCACCGTACGTGTTTTTTCGGGTCTAACTCGGGTTCAGCTTCTTGTTGCGGTTAGGGTTATGTTTAGGGTTGTTAGGAAAGAGTGAAGACGCAGTGTCCTGTTGAGTGTGGGGTTGCGTAAAGGCTCCCCCAGGGAGTTCAGGTGTACCCAAAGGCTTCCGCTGAGAGCACTTTTTGATGGCAGAAAGTGGCACCGTACGTGTTTTTTCGGGTCTAACTCGGGTTCAGCTTCTTGTTGCGGTTAGGGTTATGTTTAGGGTTGTTAGGAAAGAGTGAAGACGCAGAGTCCTGTTGAGTGTGCGGTTGCGTAAAGGCTCCCCCAGGGAGTTCACGTGTACCCAAAGGCTTCCGCTGAGAGCACTTTTTGATGGCAGAAAGTGGCATCGTACGTGTTTTTTCGGGTCTAACTCGGGTTCAGCTTCTTGTTGCGGTTAGGGTTATGTTTAGGGCTGTTAGGAAAGAGTGAAGACGCAGAGTCCTGTTGAGTGCGGGGTTGCGTAAAGGCTCCCCCAGGGAGTTCAGGTGTACCCAAAGGCTTCCGCTGAGAGCACTTTTTGATGGCAGAAAGTGGCACCGTACGTGTTTTTTCGGGTCTAACTCGGGTTCAGCTTCTTGTTGCGGTTAGGGTTATGTTTAGGGTTGTTAGGAAAGAGTGAAGACGCAGTGTCCTGTTGAGTGTGGGGTTGCGTAAAGGCTCCCCCAGGGAGTTCAGGTGTACCCAAAGGCTTCCGCTGAGAGCACTTTTTGATGGCAGAAAGTGGCACCGTACGTGTTTTTTCGGGTCTAACTCGGGTTCAGCTTCTTGTTGCGGTTAGGGTTATGTTTAGGGTTGTTAGGAAAGAGTGAAGACGCAGAGTCCTGTTGAGTGTGCGGTTGCGTAAAGGCTCCCCCAGGGAGTTCAGGTGTACCCAAAGGCTTCCGCTGAGAGCACTTTTTGATGGCAGAAAGTGGCATCGTACGTGTTTTTTCGGGTCTAACTCGGGTTCAGCTTCTTGTTGCGGTTAGGGTTATGTTTAGGGTTGTTAGGAAAGAGGGAAGACGCAGAGTCCTGTTGAGTGTGGGGTTGCGTAAAGGCTCCCCCAGGGAGTTCAGGTGTACCCAAAGGCTTCCGCTGAGAGCACTTTTTGATGGCAGAAAGTGGCACCGTACGTGTTTTTTCGGGTCTAACTCGGGTTCAGCTTCTTGTTGCGGTTAGGGTTATGTTTAGGGTTGTTAGGAAAGAGTGAAGACGCAGAGTCCTGTTGAGTGTGGGGTTGCGTAAAGGCTCCCCCAGGGAGTTCAGGTGTACCCAAAGGCTTCCGCTGAGAGCACTTTTTGATGGCAGAAAGTGGCACCGTACGTGTTTTTTCGGGTCTAACTCGGGTTCAGCTTCTTGTTGCGGTTAGGGTTATGTTTAGGGTTGTTAGGAAAGAGTGAAGACGCAGAGTCCTGTTGAGTGTGGGGTTGCGTAAAGGCTCCCCCAGGGAGTTCAGGTGTACCCAAAGGCTTCCGCTGAGAGCACTTTTTGATGGCAGAAAGTGGCACCGTACGTGTTTTTTCGGGTCTAACTCGGGTTCAGCTTCTTGTTGCGGTTAGGGTTATGTTTAGGGTTGTTAGGAAAGAGCGAAGACGCAGAGTCCTGTTGAGTGTGGGGTTGCGTAAAGGCTCCCCCAGGGAGTTCAGGTGTACCCAAAGGCTTCCGCTGAGAGCACTTTTGGATGGCAGAAAGTGGCACCGTACGTGTTTTTTCGGGTCTAACTCGGGTTCAGCTTCTTGTTGCGGTTAGGGTTATGTTTAGGGTTGTTAGGAAAGAGCGAAGACGCAGAGTCCTGTTGAGTGTGGGGTTGCGTAAAGGCTCCCCCAGGGAGTTCAGGTGTACCCAAAGGCTTCCGCTGAGAGCACTTTTTGATGGCAGAAAGTGGCACCGTACGTGTTTTTTCGGGTCTAACTCGGGTTGAGCTTCTTGTTGCGGTTAGGGTTATGTTTAGGGTTGTTAGGAAAGAGTGAAGACGCAGAGTCCTGTTGAGTGTGGGGTTGCGTAAAGGCTCCCCCAGGGAGTTCAGGTGTACCCAAAGGCTTCCGCTGAGAGCACTTTTGGATGGCAGAAAGTGGCACCGTACGTGTTTTTTCGGGTCTAACTCGGGTTCAGCTTCTTGTTGCGGTTAGGGTTATGTTTAGGGTTGTTAGGAAAGAGTGAAGACGCAGAGTCCTGTTGAGTGTGGGGTTGCGTAAAGGCTCCCCCAGGGAGTTCACGTGTACCCAAAGGCTTCCGCTGAGAGCACTTTTTGATGGCAGAAAGTGGCACCGTACGTGTTTTTTCGGGTCTAACTCGGGTTGAGCTTCTTGTTGCGGTTAGGGTTATGTTTAGGGTTGTTAGGAAAGAGTGAAGACGCAGAGTCCTGTTGAGTGCGGGGTTGCGTAAAGGCTCCCCCAGGGAGTTCAGGTGTACCCAAAGGCTTCCGCTGAGAGCACTTTTTGATGGCAGAAAGTGGCACCGTACGTGTTTTTTCGGGTCTAACTCGGGTTCAGCTTCTTGTTGCGGTTAGGGTTATGTTTAGGGTTGTTAGGAAAGAGTGAAGACGCAGTGTCCTGTTGAGTGTGGGGTTGCGTAAAGGCTCCCCCAGGGAGTTCAGGTGTACCCAAAGGCTTCCGCTGAGAGCACTTTTTGATGGCAGAAAGTGGCACCGTACGTGTTTTTTCGGGTCTAACTCGGGTTCAGCTTCTTGTTGCGGTTAGGGTTATGTTTAGGGTTGTTAGGAAAGAGTGAAGACGCAGAGTCCTGTTGAGTGTGCGGTTGCGTAAAGGCTCCCCCAGGGAGTTCAGGTGTACCCAAAGGCTTCCGCTGAGAGCACTTTTTGATGGCAGAAAGTGGCATCGTACGTGTTTTTTCGGGTCTAACTCGGGTTCAGCTTCTTGTTGCGGTTAGGGTTATGTTTAGGGTTGTTAGGAAAGAGTGAAGACGCAGAGTCCTGTTGAGTGTGGGGTTGCGTAAAGGCTCCCCCAGGGAGTTCAGGTGTACCCAAAGGCTTCCGCTGAGAGCACTTTTTGATGGCAGAAAGTGGCACCGTACGTGTTTTTTCGGGTCTAACTCGGGTTCAGCTTCTTGTTGCGGTTAGGGTTATGTTTAGGGTTGTTAGGAAAGAGTGAAGACGCAGAGTCCTGTTGAGTGTGGGGTTGCGTAAAGGCTCCCCCAGGGAGTTCAGGTGTACCCAAAGGCTTCCGCTGAGAGCACTTTTTGATGGCAGAAAGTGGCACCGTACGTGTTTTTTCGGGTCTAACTCGGGTTCAGCTTCTTGTTGCGGTTAGGGTTATGTTTAGGGTTGTTAGGAAAGAGTGAAGACGCAGAGTCCTGTTGAGTGTGGGGTTGCGTAAAGGCTCCCCCAGGGAGTTCAGGTGTACCCAAAGGCTTCCGCTGAGAGCACTTTTTGATGGCAGAAAGTGGCACCGTACGTGTTTTTTCGGGTCTAACTCGGGTTCAGCTTCTTGTTGCGGTTAGGGTTATGTTTAGGGTTGTTAGGAAAGAGTGAAGACGCAGAGTCCTGTTGAGTGTGGGGTTGCGTAAAGGCTCCCCCAGGGAGTTCAGGTGTACCCAAAGGCTTCCGCTGAGAGCACTTTTTGATGGCAGAAAGTGGCACCGTACGTGTTTTTTCGGGTCTAACTCGGGTTCAGCTTCTTGTTGCGGTTAGGGTTATGTTTAGGGTTGTTAGGAAAGAGTGAAGACGCAGAGTCCTGTTGAGTGTGGGGTTGCGTAAAGGCTCCCCCAGGGAGTTCAGGTGTACCCAAAGGCTTCCGCTGAGAGCACTTTTTGATGGCAGAAAGTGGCACCGTACGTGTTTTTTCGGGTCTAACTCGGGTTCAGCTTCTTGTTGCGGTTAGGGTTATGTTTAGGGTTGTTAGGAAAGAGCGAAGACGCAGAGTCCTGTTGAGTGTGGGGTTGCGTAAAGGCTCCCCCAGGGAGTTCAGGTGTACCCAAAGGCTTCCGCTGAGAGCACTTTTTGATGGCAGAAAGTGGCACCGTACGTGTTTTTTCGGGTCTAACTCGGGTTCAGCTTCTTGTTGCGGTTAGGGTTATGTTTAGGGTTGTTAGGAAAGAGTGAAGACGCAGAGTCCTGTTGAGTGTGGGGTTGCGTAAAGGCTCCCCCAGGGAGTTCAGGTGTACCCAAAGGCTTCCGCTGAGAGCACCTTTGGATGGCAGAAAGTGGCACCGTACGTGTTTTTTCGGGTCTAACTCGGGTTCAGCTTCTTGTTGCGGTTAGGGTTATGTTTAGGGTTGTTAGGAAAGAGTGAAGACGCAGAGTCCTGTTGAGTGTGGGGTTGCGTAAAGGCTCCCCCCGGGAGTTCAGGTGTACCCAAAGGCTTCCGCTGAGAGCACTTTTTGATGGCAGAAAGTGGCACCGTACGTGTTTTTTCGGGTCTAACTCGGGTTCAGCTTCTTGTTGCGGTTAGGGTTATGTTTAGGGTTGTTAGGAAAGAGTGAAGACGCAGAGTCCTGTTGAGTGTGGGGTTGCGTAAAGGCTCCCCCAGGGAGTTCAGGTGTACCCAAAGGCTTCCGCTCAGAGCACTTTTTGATGGCAGAAAGTGGCACCGTACGTGTTTTTTCGGGTCTAACTCGGGTTCAGCTTCTTGTTGCGGTTAGGGTTATGTTTAGGGTTGTTAGGAAAGAGTGAAGACGCAGAGTCCTGTTGAGTGTGGGGTTGCGTAAAGGCTCCCCCAGGGAGTTCAGGTGTACCCAAAGGCTTCCGCTGAGAGCACTTTTTGATGGCAGAAAGTGGCACCGTACGTGTTTTTTCGGGTCTAACTCGGGTTGGGCTTCTTGTTGCGGTTAGGGTTATGTTTAGGGTTGTTAGGAAAGAGGGAAGACGCAGAGTCCTGTTGAGTGTGGGGTTGCGTAAAGGCTCCCCCAGGGAGTTCAGGTGTACCCAAAGGCTTCCGCTGAGAGCACTTTTTGATGGCAGAAAGTGGCACCGTACGTGTTTTTTCGGGTCTAACTCGGGTTCAGCTTCTTGTTGCGGTTAGGGTTATGTTTAGGGTTGTTAGGAAAGAGCGAAGACGCAGAGTCCTGTTGAGTGTGGGGTTGCGTAAAGGCTCCCCCAGGGAGTTCAGGTGTACCCAAAGGCTTCCGCTGAGAGCACTTTTTGATGGCAGAAAGTGGCACCGTACGTGTTTTTTCGGGTCTAACTCGGGTTCAGCTTCTTGTTGCGGTTAGGGTTATGTTTAGGGTTGTTAGGAAAGAGTGAAGACGCAGAGTCCTGTTGAGTGTGGGGTTGCGTAAAGGCTCCCCCAGGGAGTTCAGGTGTACCCAAAGGCTTCCGCTGAGAGCACTTTTTGATGGCAGAAAGTGGCACCGTACGTGTTTTTTCGGGTCTAACTCGGGTTGAGCTTCTTGTTGCGGTTAGGGTTATGTTTAGGGTTGTTAGGAAAGAGTGAAGACGCAGAGTCCTGTTGAGTGTGGGGTTGCGTAAAGGCTCCCCCAGGGAGTTCAGGTGTACCCAAAGGCTTCCGCTGAGAGCACTTTTTGATGGCAGAAAGTGGCACCGTACGTGTTTTTTCGGGTCTAACTCGGGTTCAGCTTCTTGTTGCGGTTAGGGTTATGTTTAGGGTTGTTAGGAAAGAGTGAAGACGCAGAGTCCTGTTGAGTGTGGGGTTGCGTAAAGGCTCCCCCAGGGAGTTCAGGTGTACCCAAAGGCTTCCGCTGAGAGCACTTTTTGATGGCAGAAAGTGGCACCGTACGTGTTTTTTCGGGTCTAACTCGGGTTCAGCTTCTTGTTGCGGTTAGGGTTATGTTTAGGGTTGTTAGGAAAGAGCGAAGACGCAGAGTCCTGTTGAGTGTGGGGTTGCGTAAAGGCTCCCCCAGGGAGTTCAGGTGTACCCAAAGGCT
>NW_027663578.1:15000-22500 GCF_964034855.1 Anser brachyrhynchus | reverse complement strand
CCGCTGAGAGCACTTTTTGATGGCAGAAAGTGGCACCGTACGTGTTTTTTCGGGTCTAACTCGGGTTCAGCTTCTTGTTGCGGTTAGGGTTATGTTTAGGGTTGTTAGGAAAGAGTGAAGACGCAGAGTCCTGTTGAGTGTGGGGTTGCGTAAAGGCTCCCCCAGGGAGTTCAGGTGTACCCAAAGGCTTCCGCTGAGAGCACTTTTTGATGGCAGAAAGTGGCACCGTACGTGTTTTTTCGGGTCTAACTCGGGTTCAGCTTCTTGTTGCGGTTAGGGTTATGTTTAGGGTTGTTAGGAAAGAGTGAAGACGCAGAGTCCTGTTGAGTGTGGGGTTGCGTAAAGGCTCCCCCAGGGAGTTCAGGTGTACCCAAAGGCTTCCGCTGAGAGCACTTTTGGATGGCAGAAAGTGGCACCGTACGTGTTTTTTCGGGTCTAACTCGGGTTGAGCTTCTTGTTGCGGTTAGGGTTATGTTTAGGGTTGTTAGGAAAGAGTGAAGACGCAGAGTCCTGTTGAGTGTGGGGTTGCGTAAAGGCTCCCCCAGGGAGTTCAGGTGTACCCAAAGGCTTCCGCTGAGAGCACTTTTTGATGGCAGAAAGTGGCACCGTACGTGTTTTTTCGGGTCTAACTCGGGTTCAGCTTCTTGTTGCGGTTAGGGTTATGTTTAGGGTTGTTAGGAAAGAGCGAAGACGCAGAGTCCTGTTGAGTGTGGGGTTGCGTAAAGGCTCCCCCAGGGAGTTCAGGTGTACCCAAAGGCTTCCGCTGAGAGCACTTTTTGATGGCAGAAAGTGGCACCGTACGTGTTTTTTCGGGTCTAACTCGGGTTGAGCTTCTTGTTGCGGTTAGGGTTATGTTTAGGGTTGTTAGGAAAGAGTGAAGACGCAGAGTCCTGTTGAGTGTGGGGTTGCGTAAAGGCTCCCCCAGGGAGTTCAGGTGTACCCAAAGGCTTCCGCTGAGAGCACTTTTGGATGGCAGAAAGTGGCACCGTACGTGTTTTTTCGGGTCTAACTCGGGTTCAGCTTCTTGTTGCGGTTAGGGTTATGTTTAGGGTTGTTAGGAAAGAGTGAAGACGCAGAGTCCTGTTGAGTGTGGGGTTGCGTAAAGGCTCCCCCAGGGAGTTCAGGTGTACCCAAAGGCTTCCGCTGAGAGCACTTTTTGATGGCAGAAAGTGGCACCGTACGTGTTTTTTCGGGTCTAACTCGGGTTCAGCTTCTTGTTGCGGTTAGGGTTATGTTTAGGGTTGTTAGGAAAGAGTGAAGACGCAGAGTCCTGTTGAGTGCGGGGTTGCGTAAAGGCTCCCCCAGGGAGTTCAGGTGTACCCAAAGGCTTCCGCTGAGAGCACTTTTTGATGGCAGAAAGTGGCACCGTACGTGTTTTTTCGGGTCTAACTCGGGTTCAGCTTCTTGTTGCGGTTAGGGTTATGTTTAGGGTTGTTAGGAAAGAGTGAAGACGCAGAGTCCTGTTGAGTGTGGGGTTGCGTAAAGGCTCCCCCAGGGAGTTCAGGTGTACCCAAAGGCTTCCGCTGAGAGCACTTTTTGATGGCAGAAAGTGGCACCGTACGTGTTTTTTCGGGTCTAACTCGGGTTCAGCTTCTTGTTGCGGTTAGGGTTATGTTTAGGGTTGTTAGGAAAGAGTGAAGACGCAGAGTCCTGTTGAGTGTGGGGTTGCGTAAAGGCTCCCCCAGGGAGTTCAGGTGTACCCAAAGGCTTCCGCTGAGAGCACTTTTTGATGGCAGAAAGTGGCATCGTACGTGTTTTTTCGGGTCTAACTCGGGTTCAGCTTCTTGTTGCGGTTAGGGTTATGTTTAGGGTTGTTAGGAAAGAGTGAAGACGCAGAGTCCTGTTGAGTGTGGGGTTGCGTAAAGGCTCCCCCAGGGAGTTCAGGTGTACCCAAAGGCTTCCGCTGAGAGCACTTTTGGATGGCAGAAAGTGGCACCGTACGTGTTTTTTCGGGTCTAACTCGGGTTCAGCTTCTTGTTGCGGTTAGGGTTATGTTTAGGGTTGTTAGGAAAGAGTGAAGACGCAGAGTCCTGTTGAGTGTGGGGTTGCGTAAAGGCTCCCCCAGGGAGTTCAGGTGTACCCAAAGGCTTCCGCTGAGAGCACTTTTTGATGGCAGAAAGTGGCACCGTACGTGTTTTTTCGGGTCTAACTCGGGTTCAGCTTCTTGTTGCGGTTAGGGTTATGTTTAGGGTTGTTAGGAAAGAGCGAAGACGCAGAGTCCTGTTGAGTGTGGGGTTGCGTAAAGGCTCCCCCAGGGAGTTCAGGTGTACCCAAAGGCTTCCGCTGAGAGCACTTTTTGATGGCAGAAAGTGGCACCGTACGTGTTTTTTCGGGTCTAACTCGGGTTGAGCTTCTTGTTGCGGTTAGGGTTATGTTTAGGGTTGTTAGGAAAGAGTGAAGACGCAGAGTCCTGTTGAGTGTGGGGTTGCGTAAAGGCTCCCCCAGGGAGTTCAGGTGTACCCAAAGGCTTCCGCTGAGAGCACTTTTGGATGGCAGAAAGTGGCACCGTACGTGTTTTTTCGGGTCTAACTCGGGTTCAGCTTCTTGTTGCGGTTAGGGTTATGTTTAGGGTTGTTAGGAAAGAGTGAAGACGCAGAGTCCTGTTGAGTGTGGGGTTGCGTAAAGGCTCCCCCAGGGAGTTCAGGTGTACCCAAAGGCTTCCGCTGAGAGCACTTTTTGATGGCAGAAAGTGGCACCGTACGTGTTTTTTCGGGTCTAACTCGGGTTCAGCTTCTTGTTGCGGTTAGGGTTATGTTTAGGGTTGTTAGGAAAGAGTGAAGACGCAGAGTCCTGTTGAGTGCGGGGTTGCGTAAAGGCTCCCCCAGGGAGTTCAGGTGTACCCAAAGGCTTCCGCTGAGAGCACTTTTTGATGGCAGAAAGTGGCACCGTACGTGTTTTTTCGGGTCTAACTCGGGTTCAGCTTCTTGTTGCGGTTAGGGTTATGTTTAGGGTTGTTAGGAAAGAGTGAAGACGCAGAGTCCTGTTGAGTGTGGGGTTGCGTAAAGGCTCCCCCAGGGAGTTCAGGTGTACCCAAAGGCTTCCGCTGAGAGCACTTTTTGATGGCAGAAAGTGGCACCGTACGTGTTTTTTCGGGTCTAACTCGGGTTCAGCTTCTTGTTGCGGTTAGGGTTATGTTTAGGGTTGTTAGGAAAGAGTGAAGACGCAGAGTCCTGTTGAGTGTGGGGTTGCGTAAAGGCTCCCCCAGGGAGTTCAGGTGTACCCAAAGGCTTCCGCTGAGAGCACTTTTTGATGGCAGAAAGTGGCATCGTACGTGTTTTTTCGGGTCTAACTCGGGTTCAGCTTCTTGTTGCGGTTAGGGTTATGTTTAGGGTTGTTAGGAAAGAGTGAAGACGCAGAGTCCTGTTGAGTGTGGGGTTGCGTAAAGGCTCCCCCAGGGAGTTCAGGTGTACCCAAAGGCTTCCGCTGAGAGCACTTTTTGATGGCAGAAAGTGGCACCGTACGTGTTTTTTCGGGTCTAACTCGGGTTCAGCTTCTTGTTGCGGTTAGGGTTATGTTTAGGGTTGTTAGGAAAGAGTGAAGACGCAGAGTCCTGTTGAGTGTGGGGTTGCGTAAAGGCTCCCCCAGGGAGTTCAGGTGTACCCAAAGGCTTCCGCTGAGAGCACTTTTTGATGGCAGAAAGTGGCACCGTACGTGTTTTTTCGGGTCTAACTCGGGTTCAGCTTCTTGTTGCGGTTAGGGTTATGTTTAGGGTTGTTAGGAAAGAGTGAAGACGCAGAGTCCTGTTGAGTGTGGGGTTGCGTAAAGGCTCCCCCAGGGAGTTCACGTGTACCCAAAGGCTTCCGCTGAGAGCACTTTTTGATGGCAGAAAGTGGCACCGTACGTGTTTTTTCGGGTCTAACTCGGGTTCAGCTTCTTGTTGCGGTTAGGGTTATGTTTAGGGTTGTTAGGAAAGAGCGAAGACGCAGAGTCCTGTTGAGTGTGGGGTTGCGTAAAGGCTCCCCCAGGGAGTTCAGGTGTACCCAAAGGCTTCCGCTGAGAGCACTTTTGGATGGCAGAAAGTGGCACCGTACGTGTTTTTTCGGGTCTAACTCGGGTTCAGCTTCTTGTTGCGGTTAGGGTTATGTTTAGGGTTGTTAGGAAAGAGTGAAGACGCAGAGTCCTGTTGAGTGTGGGGTTGCGTAAAGGCTCCCCCAGGGAGTTCAGGTGTACCCAAAGGCTTCCGCTGAGAGCACTTTTTGATGGCAGAAAGTGGCACCGTACGTGTTTTTTCGGGTCTAACTCGGGTTCAGCTTCTTGTTGCGGTTAGGGTTATGTTTAGGGTTGTTAGGAAAGAGTGAAGACGCAGAGTCCTGTTGAGTGTGGGGTTGCGTAAAGGCTCCCCCAGGGAGTTCACGTGTACCCAAAGGCTTCCGCTGAGAGCACTTTTTGATGGCAGAAAGTGGCACCGTACGTGTTTTTTCGGGTCTAACTCGGGTTCAGCTTCTTGTTGCGGTTAGGGTTATGTTTAGGGTTGTTAGGAAAGAGTGAAGACGCAGAGTCCTGTTGAGTGTGGGGTTGCGTAAAGGCTCCCCCAGGGAGTTCACGTGTACCCAAAGGCTTCCGCTGAGAGCACTTTTTGATGGCAGAAAGTGGCACCGTACGTGTTTTTTCGGGTCTAACTCGGGTTCAGCTTCTTGTTGCGGTTAGGGTTATGTTTAGGGTTGTTAGGAAAGAGTGAAGACGCAGAGTCCTGTTGAGTGTGGGGTTGCGTAAAGGCTCCCCCAGGGAGTTCAGGTGTACCCAAAGGCTTCCGCTGAGAGCACTTTTTGATGGCAGAAAGTGGCACCGTACGTGTTTTTTCGGGTCTAACTCGGGTTCAGCTTCTTGTTGCGGTTAGGGTTATGTTTAGGGTTGTTAGGAAAGAGTGAAGACGCAGAGTCCTGTTGAGTGTGGGGTTGCGTAAAGGCTCCCCCAGGGAGTTCACGTGTACCCAAAGGCTTCCGCTGAGAGCACTTTTTGATGGCAGAAAGTGGCACCGTACGTGTTTTTTCGGGTCTAACTCGGGTTCAGCTTCTTGTTGCGGTTAGGGTTATGTTTAGGGTTGTTAGGAAAGAGTGAAGACGCAGAGTCCTGTTGAGTGTGGGGTTGCGTAAAGGCTCCCCCAGGGAGTTCAGGTGTACCCAAAGGCTTCCGCTGAGAGCACTTTTTGATGGCAGAAAGTGGCACCGTACGTGTTTTTTCGGGTCTAACTCGGGTTCAGCTTCTTGTTGCGGTTAGGGTTATGTTTAGGGTTGTTAGGAAAGAGCGAAGACGCAGAGTCCTGTTGAGTGTGGGGTTGCGTAAAGGCTCCCCCAGGGAGTTCAGGTGTACCCAAAGGCTTCCGCTGAGAGCACTTTTTGATGGCAGAAAGTGGCATCGTACGTGTTTTTTCGGGTCTAACTCGGGTTCAGCTTCTTGTTGCGGTTAGGGTTATGTTTAGGGTTGTTAGGAAAGAGTGAAGACGCAGAGTCCTGTTGAGTGTGGGGTTGCGTAAAGGCTCCCCCAGGGAGTTCAGGTGTACCCAAAGGCTTCCGCTGAGAGCACTTTTGGATGGCAGAAAGTGGCACCGTACGTGTTTTTTCGGGTCTAACTCGGGTTCAGCTTCTTGTTGCGGTTAGGGTTATGTTTAGGGTTGTTAGGAAAGAGTGAAGACGCAGAGTCCTGTTGAGTGTGGGGTTGCGTAAAGGCTCCCCCAGGGAGTTCAGGTGTACCCAAAGGCTTCCGCTGAGAGCACTTTTTGATGGCAGAAAGTGGCACCGTACGTGTTTTTTCGGGTCTAACTCGGGTTCAGCTTCTTGTTGCGGTTAGGGTTATGTTTAGGGTTGTTAGGAAAGAGTGAAGACGCAGAGTCCTGTTGAGTGTGGGGTTGCGTAAAGGCTCCCCCAGGGAGTTCAGGTGTACCCAAAGGCTTCCGCTGAGAGCACTTTTTGATGGCAGAAAGTGGCACCGTACGTGTTTTTTCGGGTCTAACTCGGGTTGAGCTTCTTGTTGCGGTTAGGGTTATGTTTAGGGTTGTTAGGAAAGAGTGAAGACGCAGAGTCCTGTTGAGTGTGGGGTTGCGTAAAGGCTCCCCCAGGGAGTTCAGGTGTACCCAAAGGCTTCCGCTGAGAGCACTTTTTGATGGCAGAAAGTGGCACCGTACGTGTTTTTTCGGGTCTAACTCGGGTTCAGCTTCTTGTTGCGGTTAGGGTTATGTTTAGGGTTGTTAGGAAAGAGCGAAGACGCAGAGTCCTGTTGAGTGTGGGGTTGCGTAAAGGCTCCCCCAGGGAGTTCAGGTGTACCCAAAGGCTTCCGCTGAGAGCACTTTTTGATGGCAGAAAGTGGCACCGTACGTGTTTTTTCGGGTCTAACTCGGGTTCAGCTTCTTGTTGCGGTTAGGGTTATGTTTAGGGTTGTTAGGAAAGAGTGAAGACTCAGAGTCCTGTTGAGTGTGGGGTTGCGTAAAGGCTCCCCCCGGGAGTTCAGGTGTACCCAAAGGCTTCCGCTGAGAGCACTTTTGGATGGCAGAAAGTGGCACCGTACGTGTTTTTTCGGGTCTAACTCGGGTTCAGCTTCTTGTTGCGGTTAGGGTTATGTTTAGGGTTGTTAGGAAAGAGCGAAGACGTAGAGTCCTGTTGAGTGTGGGGTTGCGTAAAGGCTCCCCCAGGGAGTTCAGGTGTACCCAAAGGCTTCCGCTGAGAGCACTTTTTGATGGCAGAAAGTGGCACCGTACGTGTTTTTTCGGGTCTAACTCGGGTTGAGCTTCTTGTTGCGGTTAGGGTTATGTTTAGGGTTGTTAGGAAAGAGTGAAGACGCAGAGTCCTGTTGAGTGTGGGGTTGCGTAAAGGATCCCCCAGGGAGTTCACGTGTACCCAAAGGCTTCCGCTGAGAGCACTTTTTGATGGCAGAAAGTGGCACCGTACGTGTTTTTTCGGGTCTAACTCGGGTTCAGCTTCTTGTTGCGGTTAGGGTTATGTTTAGGGTTGTTAGGAAAGAGTGAAGACGCAGAGTCCTGTTGAGTGTGGGGTTGCGTAAAGGCTCCCCCAGGGAGTTCAGGTGTACCCAAAGGCTTCCGCTGAGAGCACTTTTGGATGGCAGAAAGTGGCACCGTACGTGTTTTTTCGGGTCTAACTCGGGTTGAGCTTCTTGTTGCGGTTAGGGTTATGTTTAGGGTTGTTAGGAAAGAGTGAAGACGCAGAGTCCTGTTGAGTGTGGGGTTGCGTAAAGGCTCCCCCAGGGAGTTCAGGTGTACCCAAAGGCTTCCGCTGAGAGCACTTTTTGATGGCAGAAAGTGGCACCGTACGTGTTTTTTCGGGTCTAACTCGGGTTCAGCTTCTTGTTGCGGTTAGGGTTATGTTTAGGGTTGTTAGGAAAGAGTGAAGACGCAGAGTCCTGTTGAGTGTGGGGTTGCGTAAAGGCTCCCCCAGGGAGTTCAGGTGTACCCAAAGGCTTCCGCTGAGAGCACTTTTTGATGGCAGAAAGTGGCACCGTACGTGTTTTTTCGGGTCTAACTCGGGTTCAGCTTCTTGTTGCGGTTAGGGT
>NW_027663578.1:0-10000 GCF_964034855.1 Anser brachyrhynchus | reverse complement strand
GTGGGGTTGCGTAAAGGCTCCCCCAGGGAGTTCAGGTGTACCCAAAGGCTTCCGCTGAGAGCACTTTTTGATGGCAGAAAGTGGCACCGTACGTGTTTTTTCGGGTCTAACTCGGGTTGAGCTTCTTGTTGCGGTTAGGGTTATGTTTAGGGTTGTTAGGAAAGAGTGAAGACGCAGAGTCCTGTTGAGTGTGGGGTTGCGTAAAGGCTCCCCCAGGGAGTTCACGTGTACCCAAAGGCTTCCGCTGAGAGCACTTTTTGATGGCAGAAAGTGGCACCGTACGTGTTTTTTCGGGTCTAACTCGGGTTCAGCTTCTTGTTGCGGTTAGGGTTATGTTTAGGGTTGTTAGGAAAGAGTGAAGACGCAGAGTCCTGTTGAGTGTGGGGTTGCGTAAAGGCTCCCCCAGGGAGTTCAGGTGTACCCAAAGGCTTCCGCTGAGAGCACTTTTTGATGGCAGAAAGTGGCACCGTACGTGTTTTTTCGGGTCTAACTCGGGTTCAGCTTCTTGTTGCGGTTAGGGTTATGTTTAGGGTTGTTAGGAAAGAGTGAAGACGCAGAGTCCTGTTGAGTGTGCGGTTGCGTAAAGGCTCCCCCAGGGAGTTCAGGTGTACCCAAAGGCTTCCGCTGAGAGCACTTTTTGATGGCAGAAAGTGGCATCGTACGTGTTTTTTCGGGTCTAACTCGGGTTCAGCTTCTTGTTGCGGTTAGGGTTATGTTTAGGGTTGTTAGGAAAGAGTGAAGACGCAGAGTCCTGTTGAGTGTGGGGTTGCGTAAAGGCTCCCCCAGGAAGTTCAGGTGTACCCAAAGGCTTCCGCTGAGAGCACTTTTTGATGGCAGAAAGTGGCACCGTACGTGTTTTTTCGGGTCTAACTCGGGTTCAGCTTCTTGTTGCGGTTAGGGTTATGTTTAGGGTTGTTAGGAAAGAGTGAAGACGCAGAGTCCTGTTGAGTGTGGGGTTGCGTAAAGGCTCCCCCAGGGAGTTCAGGTGTACCCAAAGGCTTCCGCTGAGAGCACTTTTTGATGGCAGAAAGTGGCACCGTACGTGTTTTTTCGGGTCTAACTCGGGTTCAGCTTCTTGTTGCGGTTAGGGTTATGTTTAGGGTTGTTAGGAAAGAGCGAAGACGCAGAGTCCTGTTGAGTGTGGGGTTGCGTAAAGGCTCCCCCAGGGAGTTCAGGTGTACCCAAAGGCTTCCGCTGAGAGCACTTTTGGATGGCAGAAAGTGGCACCGTACGTGTTTTTTCGGGTCTAACTCGGGTTCAGCTTCTTGTTGCGGTTAGGGTTATGTTTAGGGTTGTTAGGAAAGAGTGAAGACGCAGAGTCCTGTTGAGTGTGGGGTTGCGTAAAGGCTCCCCCAGGGAGTTCAGGTGTACCCAAAGGCTTCCGCTGAGAGCACTTTTTGATGGCAGAAAGTGGCACCGTACGTGTTTTTTCGGGTCTAACTCGGGTTCAGCTTCTTGTTGCGGTTAGGGTTATGTTTAGGGTTGTTAGGAAAGAGTGAAGACGCAGAGTCCTGTTGAGTGTGGGGTTGCGTAAAGGCTCCCCCAGGGAGTTCAGGTGTACCCAAAGGCTTCCGCTGAGAGCACTTTTTGATGGCAGAAAGTGGCACCGTACGTGTTTTTTCGGGTCTAACTCGGGTTCAGCTTCTTGTTGCGGTTAGGGTTATGTTTAGGGTTGTTAGGAAAGAGTGAAGACGCAGAGTCCTGTTGAGTGTGGGGTTGCGTAAAGGCTCCCCCAGGGAGTTCAGGTGTACCCAAAGGCTTCCGCTGAGAGCACTTTTTGATGGCAGAAAGTGGCACCGTACGTGATTTTTCGGGTCTAACTCGGGTTCAGCTTCTTGTTGCGGTTAGGGTTACGTTTAGGGTTGTTAGGAAAGAGTGAAGACGCAGAGTCCTGTTGAGTGTGGGGTTGCGTAAAGGCTCCCCCAGGGAGTTCAGGTGTACCCAAAGGCTTCCGCTGAGAGCACTTTTTGATGGCAGAAAGTGGCACCGTACGTGTTTTTTCGGGTCTAACTCGGGTTCAGCTTCTTGTTGCGGTTAGGGTTATGTTTAGGGTTGTTAGGAAAGAGCGAAGACGCAGAGTCCTGTTGAGTGTGGGGTTGCGTAAAGGCTCCCCCAGGGAGTTCAGGTGTACCCAAAGGCTTCCGCTGAGAGCACTTTTTGATGGCAGAAAGTGGCACCGTACGTGTTTTTTCGGGTCTAACTCGGGTTCAGCTTCTTGTTGCGGTTAGGGTTATGTTTAGGGTTGTTAGGAAAGAGTGAAGACGCAGAGTCCTGTTGAGTGTGGGGTTGCGTAAAGGCTCCCCCAGGAAGTTCAGGTGTACCCAAAGGCTTCCGCTGAGAGCACTTTTTGATGGCAGAAAGTGGCACCGTACGTGTTTTTTCGGGTCTAACTCGGGTTCAGCTTCTTGTTGCGGTTAGGGTTATGTTTAGGGTTGTTAGGAAAGAGTGAAGACGCAGAGTCCTGTTGAGTGTGGGGTTGCGTAAAGGCTCCCCCAGGGAGTTCAGGTGTACCCAAAGGCTTCCGCTGAGAGCACTTTTTGATGGCAGAAAGTGGCACCGTACGTGTTTTTTCGGGTCTAACTCGGGTTCAGCTTCTTGTTGCGGTTAGGGTTATGTTTAGGGTTGTTAGGAAAGAGCGAAGACGCAGAGTCCTGTTGAGTGTGGGGTTGCGTAAAGGCTCCCCCAGGGAGTTCAGGTGTACCCAAAGGCTTCCGCTGAGAGCACTTTTGGATGGCAGAAAGTGGCACCGTACGTGTTTTTTCGGGTCTAACTCGGGTTCAGCTTCTTGTTGCGGTTAGGGTTATGTTTAGGGTTGTTAGGAAAGAGTGAAGACGCAGAGTCCTGTTGAGTGTGGGGTTGCGTAAAGGCTCCCCCAGGGAGTTCAGGTGTACCCAAAGGCTTCCGCTGAGAGCACTTTTTGATGGCAGAAAGTGGCACCGTACGTGTTTTTTCGGGTCTAACTCGGGTTCAGCTTCTTGTTGCGGTTAGGGTTATGTTTAGGGTTGTTAGGAAAGAGTGAAGACGCAGAGTCCTGTTGAGTGTGGGGTTGCGTAAAGGCTCCCCCAGGGAGTTCACGTGTACCCAAAGGCTTCCGCTGAGAGCACTTTTTGATGGCAGAAAGTGGCACCGTACGTGTTTTTTCGGGTCTAACTCGGGTTGAGCTTCTTGTTGCGGTTAGGGTTATGTTTAGGGTTGTTAGGAAAGAGTGAAGACGCAGAGTCCTGTTGACTGTGCGGTTGCGTAAAGGCTCCCCCAGGGAGTTCAGGTGTACCCAAAGGCTTCCGCTGAGAGCACTTTTGGATGGCAGAAAGTGGCACCGTACGTGTTTTTTCGGGTCTAACTCGGGTTCAGCTTCTTGTTGCGGTTAGGGTTATGTTTAGGGTTGTTAGGAAAGAGTGAAGACGCAGAGTCCTGTTGAGTGTGGGGTTGCGTAAAGGCTCCCCCAGGGAGTTCAGGTGTACCCAAAGGCTTCCGCTGAGAGCACTTTTGGATGGCAGAAAGTGGCACCGTACGTGTTTTTTCGGGTCTAACTCGGGTTCAGCTTCTTGTTGCGGTTAGGGTTATGTTTAGGGTTGTTAGGAAAGAGTGAAGACGCAGAGTCCTGTTGAGTGTGGGGTTGCGTAAAGGCTCCCCCAGGGAGTTCAGGTGTACCCAAAGGCTTCCGCTGAGAGCACTTTTTGATGGCAGAAAGTGGCACCGTACGTGTTTTTTCGGGTCTAACTCGGGTTCAGCTTCTTGTTGCGGTTAGGGTTATGTTTAGGGTTGTTAGGAAAGAGTGAAGACGCAGAGTCCTGTTGAGTGTGGGGTTGCGTAAAGGCTCCCCCAGGAAGTTCAGGTGTACCCAAAGGCTTCCGCTGAGAGCACTTTTTGATGGCAGAAAGTGGCACCGTACGTGTTTTTTCGGGTCTAACTCGGGTTCAGCTTCTTGTTGCGGTTAGGGTTATGTTTAGGGTTGTTAGGAAAGAGTGAAGACGCAGAGTCCTGTTGAGTGTGGGGTTGCGTAAAGGCTCCCCCAGGGAGTTCACGTGTACCCAAAGGCTTCCGCTGAGAGCACTTTTTGATGGCAGAAAGTGGCACCGTACGTGTTTTTTCGGGTCTAACTCGGGTTCAGCTTCTTGTTGCGGTTAGGGTTATGTTTAGGGTTGTTAGGAAAGAGCGAAGACGCAGAGTCCTGTTGAGTGTGGGGTTGCGTAAAGGCTCCCCCAGGGAGTTCAGGTGTACCCAAAGGCTTCCGCTGAGAGCACTTTTGGATGGGAGAAAGTGGCACCGTACGTGTTTTTTCGGGTCTAACTCGGGTTCAGCTTCTTGTTGCGGTTAGGGTTATGTTTAGGGTTGTTAGGAAAGAGTGAAGACGCAGAGTCCTGTTGAGTGTGGGGTTGCGTAAAGGCTCCCCCAGGGAGTTCAGGTGTACCCAAAGGCTTCCGCTGAGAGCACTTTTTGATGGCAGAAAGTGGCACCGTACGTGTTTTTTCGGGTCTAACTCGGGTTCAGCTT
This sequence comes from Anser brachyrhynchus, assembly GCF_964034855.1. Taxonomy (NCBI): domain Eukaryota; kingdom Metazoa; phylum Chordata; class Aves; order Anseriformes; family Anatidae; genus Anser; species Anser brachyrhynchus. The sequence goes on along the minus strand of NW_027663578.1, from coordinate 5,506 downwards.
CTTGTTGCGGTTAGGGTTATGTTTAGGGTTGTTAGGAAAGAGTGAAGACGCAGAGTCCTGTTGAGTGTGGGGTTGCGTAAAGGCTCCCCCAGGGAGTTCAGGTGTACCCAAAGGCTTCCGCTGAGAGCACTTTTTGATGGCAGAAAGTGGCACCGTACGTGTTTTTTCGGGTCTAACTCGGGTTCAGCTTCTTGTTGCGGTTAGGGTTATGTTTAGGGTTGTTAGGAAAGAGTGAAGACGCAGAGTCCTGTTGACTGTGCGGTTGCTTAAATGCTCCCCCAGGGAGTTCAGGTGTACCCAAAGGCTTCCGCTGAGAGCACTTTTGGATGGCAGAAAGTGGCACCGTACGTGTTTTTTCGGGTCTAACTCGGGTTCAGCTTCTTGTTGCGGTTAGGGTTATGTTTAGGGTTGTTAGGAAAGAGTGAAGACGCAGAGTCCTGTTGAGTGTGGGGTTGCGTAAAGGCTCCCCCAGGGAGTTCAGGTGTACCCAAAGGCTTCCGCTGAGAGCACTTTTTGATGGCAGAAAGTGGCACCGTACGTGTTTTTTCGGGTCTAACTCGGGTTCAGCTTCTTGTTGCGGTTAGGGTTATGTTTAGGGTTGTTAGGAAAGAGTGAAGACGCAGAGTCCTGTTGAGTGTGGGGTTGCGTAAAGGCTCCGCCAGGGAGTTCAGGTGTACCCAAAGGCTTCCGCTGAGAGCACTTTTTGATGGCAGAAAGTGGCACCGTACGTGTTTTTTCGGGTCTAACTCGGGTTGAGCTTCTTGTTGCGGTTAGGGTTATGTTTAGGGTTGTTAGGAAAGAGTGAAGACGCAGAGTCCTGTTGAGTGTGGGGTTGCGTAAAGGCTCCCCCAGGGAGTTCAGGTGTACCCAAAGGCTTCCGCTGAGAGCACTTTTGGATGGCAGAAAGTGGCACCGTACGTGTTTTTTCGGGTCTAACTCGGGTTCAGCTTCTTGTTGCGGTTAGGGTTATGTTTAGGGTTGTTAGGAAAGAGTGAAGACGCAGAGTCCTGTTGAGTGTGGGGTTGCGTAAAGGCTCCCCCAGGGAGTTCACGTGTACCCAAAGGCTTCCGCTGAGAGCACTTTTTGATGGCAGAAAGTGGCACCGTACGTGTTTTTTCGGGTCTAACTCGGGTTCAGCTTCTTGTTGCGGTTAGGGTTATGTTTAGGGTTGTTAGGAAAGAGTGAAGACGCAGAGTCCTGTTGAGTGTGGGGTTGCGTAAAGGCTCCCCCAGGGAGTTCAGGTGTACCCAAAGGCTTCCGCTGAGAGCACTTTTGGATGGCAGAAAGTGGCACCGTACGTGTTTTTTCGGGTCTAACTCGGGTTGAGCTTCTTGTTCCTGTTAGGGTTATGTTTAGGGTTGTTAGGAAAGAGTGAAGACGCAGAGTCCTGTTGAGTGTGGGGTTGCGTAAAGGCTCCCCCAGGGAGTTCAGGTGTACCCAAAGGCTTCCGCTGAGAGCACTTTTTGATGGCAGAAAGTGGCACCGTACGTGTTTTTTCGGGTCTAACTCGGGTTCAGCTTCTTGTTGCGGTTAGGGTTATGTTTAGGGTTGTTAGGAAAGAGTGAAGACGCAGAGTCCTGTTGAGTGTGGGGTTGCGTAAAGGCTCCCCCAGGGAGTTCAGGTGTACCCAAAGGCTTCCGCTGAGAGCACTTTTTGATGGCAGAAAGTGGCACCGTACGTGTTTTTTCGGGTCTAACTCGGGTTCAGCTTCTTGTTGCGGTTAGGGTTATGTTTAGGGTTGTTAGGAAAGAGTGAAGACGCAGAGTCCTGTTGAGTGTGGGGTTGCGTAAAGGCTCCCCCAGGGAGTTCAGGTGTACCCAAAGGCTTCCGCTGAGAGCACTTTTTGATGGCAGAAAGTGGCACCGTACGTGTTTTTTCGGGTCTAACTCGGGTTCAGCTTCTTGTTGCGGTTAGGGTTATGTTTAGGGTTGTTAGGAAAGAGTGAAGACGCAGAGTCCTGTTGACTGTGCGGTTGCGTAAAGGCTCCCCCAGGGAGTTCAGGTGTACCCAAAGGCTTCCGCTGAGAGCACTTTTGGATGGCAGAAAGTGGCACCGTACGTGTTTTTTCGGGTCTAACTCGGGTTCAGCTTCTTGTTGCGGTTAGGGTTATGTTTAGGGTTGTTAGGAAAGAGTGAAGACGCAGAGTCCTGTTGAGTGTGGGGTTGCGTAAAGGCTCCCCCAGGGAGTTCAGGTGTACCCAAAGGCTTCCGCTGAGAGCACTTTTTGATGGCAGAAAGTGGCACCGTACGTGTTTTTTCGGGTCTAACTCGGGTTCAGCTTCTTGTTGCGGTTAGGGTTATGTTTAGGGTTGTTAGGAAAGAGTGAAGACGCAGAGTCCTGTTGAGTGTGGGGTTGCGTAAAGGCTCCCCCAGGGAGTTCAGGTGTACCCAAAGGCTTCCGCTGAGAGCACTTTTTGATGGCAGAAAGTGGCACCGTACGTGTTTTTTCGGGTCTAACTCGGGTTCAGCTTCTTGTTGCGGTTAGGGTTATGTTTAGGGTTGTTAGGAAAGAGTGAAGACGCAGAGTCCTGTTGAGTGTGGGGTTGCGTAAAGGCTCCCCCAGGGAGTTCAGGTGTACCCAAAGGCTTCCGCTGAGAGCACTTTTTGATGGCAGAAAGTGGCACCGTACGTGTTTTTTCGGGTCTAACTCGGGTTCAGCTTCTTGTTGCGGTTAGGGTTATGTTTAGGGTTGTTAGGAAAGAGTGAAGACGCAGAGTCCTGTTGAGTGTGGGGTTGCGTAAAGGCTCCCCCAGGGAGTTCACGTGTACCCAAAGGCTTCCGCTGAGAGCACTTTTTGATGGCAGAAAGTGGCACCGTACGTGTTTTTTCGGGTCTAACTCGGGTTGAGCTTCTTGTTGCGGTTAGGGTTATGTTTAGGGTTGTTAGGAAAGAGTGAAGACGCAGAGTCCTGTTGAGTGTGGGGTTGCGTAAAGGCTCCCCCAGGGAGTTCAGGTGTACCCAAAGGCTTCCGCTGAGAGCACTTTTTGATGGCAGAAAGTGGCACCGTACGTGTTTTTTCGGGTCTAACTCGGGTTCAGCTTCTTGTTGCGGTTAGGGTTATGTTTAGGGTTGTTAGGAAAGAGTGAAGACGCAGAGTCCTGTTGAGTGTGGGGTTGCGTAAAGGCTCCCCCAGGGAGTTCACGTGTACCCAAAGGCTTCCGCTGAGAGCACTTTTTGATGGCAGAAAGTGGCACCGTACGTGTTTTTTCGGGTCTAACTCGGGTTCAGCTTCTTGTTGCGGTTAGGGTTATGTTTAGGGTTGTTAGGAAAGAGTGAAGACGCAGAGTCCTGTTGAGTGTGGGGTTGCGTAAAGGCTCCCCCAGGGAGTTCAGGTGTACCCAAAGGCTTCCGCTGAGAGCACTTTTTGATGGCAGAAAGTGGCACCGTACGTGTTTTTTCGGGTCTAACTCGGGTTCAGCTTCTTGTTGCGGTTAGGGTTATGTTTAGGGTTGTTAGGAAAGAGTGAAGAGGCAGAGTCCTGTTGAGTGTGGGGTAGTGTAAAGGCTCCCCCAGGGAGTTCAGGTGTACCCAAAGGCTTCCGCTGAGAGCACTTTTTGATGGCAGAAAGTGGCACCGTACGTGTTTTTTCGGGTCTAACTCGGGTTGAGCTTCTTGTTCCTGTTAGGGTTATGTTTAGGGTTGTTAGGAAAGAGTGAAGACGCAGAGTCCTGTTGAGTGTGGGGTTGCGTAAAGGCTCCCCCAGGGAGTTCAGGTGTACCCAAAGGCTTCCGCTGAGAGCACTTTTTGATGGCAGAAAGTGGCACCGTACGTGTTTTTTCGGGTCTAACTCGGGTTCAGCTTCTTGTTGCGGTTAGGGTTATGTTTAGGGTTGTTAGGAAAGAGTGAAGACGCAGAGTCCTGTTGAGTGTGGGGTTGCGTAAAGGCTCCCCCAGGGAGTTCAGGTGTACCCAAAGGCTTCCGCTGAGAGCACTTTTTGATGGCAGAAAGTGGCACCGTACGTGTTTTTTTCGGGTCTAACTCGGGTTCAGCTTCTTGTTGCGGTTAGGGTTATGTTTAGGGTTTTTAGGAAAGAGTGAAGACGCAGAGTCCTGTTGAGTGTGAGGTTGCGTAAAGGCTCCCCCAGGGAGTTCAGGTGTACCCAAAGGCTTCCGCTGAGAGCACTTTTTGATGGCAGAAAGTGGCACCGTACGTGTTTTTTCGGGTCTAACTCGGGTTCAGCTTCTTGTTGCGGTTAGGGTTATGTTTAGGGTTGTTAGGAAAGAGTGAAGACGCAGAGTCCTGTTGAGTGTGCGGTTGCGTAAAGGCTCCCCCAGGGAGTTCAGGTGTACCCAAAGGCTTCCGCTGAGAGCACTTTTGGATGGCAGAAAGTGGCACCGTACGTGTTTTTTCGGGTCTAACTCGGGTTCAGCTTCTTGTTGCGGTTAGGGTTATGTTTAGGGTTGTTAGGAAAGAGTGAAGACGCAGAGTCCTGTTGAGTGTGGGGTTGCATAAAGGCTCCCCCAGGGAGTTCAGGTGTACCCAAAGGCTTCCGCTGAGAGCACTTTTTGATGGCAGAAAGTGGCACCGTACGTGTTTTTTCGGGTCTAACTCGGGTTCAGCTTCTTGTTGCGGTTAGGGTTATGTTTAGGGTTGTTAGGAAAGAGTGAAGACGCAGAGTCCTGTTGAGTGTGGGGTTGCGTAAAGGCTCCCCCAGGGAGTTCACGTGTACCCAAAGGCTTCCGCTGAGAGCACTTTTGGATGGCAGAAAGTGGCACCGTACGTGTTTTTTCGGGTCTAACTCGGGTTCAGCTTCTTGTTGCGGTTAGGGTTATGTTTAGGGTTGTTAGGAAAGAGTGAAGACGCAGAGTCCTGTTGAGTGTGGGGTTGCGTAAAGGCTCCCCCAGGGAGTTCAGGTGTACCCAAAGGCTTCCGCTGAGAGCACTTTTTGATGGCAGAAAGTGGCACCGTACGTGTTTTTTCGGGTCTAACTCGGGTTGAGCTTCTTGTTGCGGTTAGGGTTATGTTTAGGGTTGTTAGGAAAGAGTGAAGACGCAGAGTCCTGTTGAGTGTGGGGTTGCGTAAAGGCTCCCCCAGGGAGTTCACGTGTACCCAAAGGCTTCCGCTGAGAGCACTTTTTGATGGCAGAAAGTGGCACCGTACGTGTTTTTTCGGGTCTAACTCGGGTTCAGCTTCTTGTTGCGGTTAGGGTTATGTTTAGGGTTGTTAGGAAAGAGTGAAGACGCAGAGTCCTGTTGAGTGTGGGGTTGCGTAAAGGCTCCCCCAGGGAGTTCAGGTGTACCCAAAGGCTTCCGCTGAGAGCACTTTTTGATGGCAGAAAGTGGCACCGTACGTGTTTTTTCGGGTCTAACTCGGGTTCAGCTTCTTGTTGCGGTTAGGGTTATGTTTAGGGTTGTTAGGAAAGAGTGAAGACTCAGAGTCCTGTTGAGTGTGGGGTTGTGTAAAGGCTCCCCCAGGGAGTTCAGGTGTACCCAAAGGCTTCCGCTGAGAGCACTTTTGGATGGCAGAAAGTGGCACCGTACGTGTTTTTTCGGGTCTAACTCGGGTTG
>NW_027663579.1:0-37500 GCF_964034855.1 Anser brachyrhynchus | reverse complement strand
ACAGTTACCTTAAAGGAGGCTGTAGAGAGGTGGGGGTTGGTCTGTTCTCCTACGTGCCTGGTAACAGGACGAGGGGGAATGGGCGAAAGTTGCGACAGGGGAGTTTTAGGTTGGATGTTAGGAAGTACTTCTTTACCGAAAGGGTTATTAAGCATTGGAACGGGCTGCCCAGGGAGGTGGTGGAGTCACCATCCCTGGAGGTCTTTAAAAGACGTTTAGATGTAGAGCTTAGCGATATGGTTTAGTGGAGTACTTAGTGTTAGGTCGGAGGTTGGACTCGATGATCTTGAGGTCTCTTCCAACCTAGAAATCTGTGATACTGTGATAATAATAATGTGTACAAAACAAGTGATGCACAATGCAATTGCTCACCACCCGCTGACCGATGCCCAGCCTATCCCCGAGCAGCTGGTACTCTCCATCCCAGCCAGCCACCCCATATTAATTGTTCAGCATGATGTCATGTGTTATAGAATACCCCTTTGGCCAGTTCGGGTCAACTGTCCTGGTTCTGTCCCCTCCCAGCTCCTGCTGCACCCCTAGCCTGCCTGCTGGCAGGACAGAGCGAGAAGCTGAAAAGTCTTAGTGTAAGCGCTGCTCTGCAACAATTAAAACATCAGCATGTTATCAGCACTCTTCTCATCCTAATCCAAAACATAGCACCCTACCAACTCCTAGGAAGAAAATTAACCCTATCCTAGCCGAAACCATGACAACAAAGGGAGAGGACATTCAGGAATATATAAAAATTTGTCTGTCAAAACCTTCCCTCCAATCTCACAATCCATGGGTTGTAAAAAGGGTCTTGAAATCCACTTCCCTGTCTCTCTGACAGTCAGGATTTTTGCTTTATTTAACGATAATTTATTTCTATTATTGGAATTTGTTACTTATGAATGAGTTGCTCCAGTATCTAAAAGGAAATCAGTTATTTCTCCCACCAGGTACAGTGGAACCAGGGGATCTGCTGGGCAAACTGGAAGTTCATCCCACGGTCCCTGTCAGTCTGAGTCCTCCAGCATAATCAAAGCATGCTCTCTTATCAGCATGCTGGATAGCTTGCTTCATCTTCTGTCAAGTGTGAAGCGCTACTGGGCTAAAATTAGAATCATCCTGAGCCTCGGGAGAGGCCTCCCATGTCCCTGCAGAAACCTCAGAAGCCTGAACCTCAGGAGAGGTCTCTGAAGTCCCCACAGAAGCCTCGGAAATAGGGGAAACATCTGGATTATACAGTGGTAGTGGTGAGGGTACCAGTAACTGAACCTCTTCTTGTTCTAGATGCAGATAAATTGTGGGTTCATCACTTCCTTTCTCTCCTTTCTTTTCAGTGCATAGCATAATATCATCTTCCCACAATCCATATTACGCCTGATTTCTCAAGTCCCAGTACAATGACATAAAAGCACTAACATACATCACCTAGTCCCATGTTCTTTCCTGCCAGCAAAATAATATTAATTGCAATATGGTATTATAATTGAAGGATCCATTTTTTGGCCGTTGTTCCCCCTCGTCCAGTTTGTACTGAGGCCACCCCTGATTACAATATTGCCTCATTTTACCCTTTGTCATATATTCACTACAAAATTTAGATCAATTTTTAAGGATACATCCAAGGGGGGAGGAAGGGGGATTCTGGACTGACTGCTTCCCATTTTCCCTTTGGCAGCTGCTCACACTCGGCTTTGATTTTAACCCATGAATCAGGTTGAGTAGCTCACAGGGCCATCTCCCATTCTTGCCAAACCACAGCATCTACGCATGAGGCTGACAATACACTCTCCAGAAATTCATAGGAAGGTATAAACTGTTGTCCTGGTTCCAGTTAGGACAGAGTTAATTTTCCCTCATAGTAGCTGGTAGGGTGCTATGTTTTGGATTAGGATGAGAAGAGTGCTGATAACATGCTGATGTTTTAATTGTTGCAGAGCAGTGTTTACACCAGGCCAAGGACTTTTCGGCTTCTCGCTCTGTCCTGCCAGCGAGCAGGCTAGGGGTGCAGCAGGAGCTGGGAGGGGACAGACCCAGGACAGCTGACCCAAACTGGCCAAAGGGGTATTCCATACCATCTGACGTCATGCTAAACAATATATAGGGGTGGCTGGCCGGGGTGGGGGGGCCGGCTGCTCGGGGATAGGCTGGGCATCGGTCAGCGGGTGGTGAGCAATTGCATTGTGCATCACTTGTTTTCTTACACATTATTATTATTAATACTATTATCATTATCACTATTATTATTATTATTGTTATTATTATATTTCTGTCTTAATAAACTGTCTTTATCTCAACTCACCGGCTTCACTTTCCCGTTTCTCTCCCCCATCCCAGAGAGGGAGGGGGGAGGGTGAGCGAACGGCTGTGTGGTGTTTAGCTGCCAGCCGGGTTAAACCACAACAACTGTACTCACCCTGACTTCCCCTTTATCCCCAGATATTTGGTGGATTCCTTAAAGTGTTGAGCCACTGTACCACTCACTGTCCCCAGACTTTCAGAGGGCTGAGGAAGGACCCCAATAAAATCACTGGTGTGTGCTTGGTCTCTGGCATCTTGCCTTCCGACACCAAAGCTGACGAGTTGGACCGGGCAAGGCTAATTTAGGAGTCCCATCTGGGTTGACAAAGCTATTATCTGTAGGTTCATTCCTGGTGCACATGGGCAATAAGCAGAGTCATAATCCACACGAAGGTCTTTTAATTAAATAATTCATTATAACTCTGCAGTCAGGTGCTTGGTCATCTTTTGCAAAGTAAGCACACCTCTGACCTGAATCATCATTATTTATACACAGCTAACTTGTGCAACTATCTTTCTAGCTACTTTTGATTGGTTGTTTTAGCTCACCTAACATATCTCTATTGAGCATGCGCATTACAGGGGACCGGTGAAGTTGGGTCACCTGTAGTGGTTTTACCCAGCTGGGCAGCTGAGCTCCACCACAACTGCTCTCTCACTCCCCCTCCCCAAAAGAAAAGGGGGAGAAAATACGATGGAAAGGGCTCAAGGGTTAAGATAAGGACAGGGAGATCACTCAACAATTATGATCATGGGCAAAACAGACTCAGCATAGGGAGATTAATGTAATTTATTACCTATTACTAACAAGCTAGAGCATTGAGAAACTCAAAACAAACTAAAAACACCTTCTCCCCATCCACCCTCTTTTACATAGTCCCCCCAAGCAGTGCTGGGGAACGGGGGTTGCGGTCAGTCCATAGCACTTTGTCTCCGCTGCTCCTTCACGGTCACTCTCTTCCCCTGCTCCAACATGGGGTCCCTCCCACGGGATGCAGTCCTTTTGAACTGATCCTGCGTGGGCTTCCCACAGGCAGCAGCTTTTCAAGAACTGCTCCAAATATGGGTCCGTACCATGGTGTCCATCCATTAGGAGCACACTACTTCAACATGAGTCCCCCGATGGGTAGCAGCTCCTGCCAGGTCACCTGTTCCTGCATGGGCTCCTCTCCACAGGCTACAGGTCCAGCCCAGAATCTGCTCCAGCAGGGGTCTTCCGTAGGCCACAGCATCCTTCAGGGCAGATCTACCTGCTCCACCATGGGGTCCTCCGTGGGCTGCAGCATGGAAATCTACTCCACTGTGGTACTCCATGGGATGCAGGGGGATAGCCTGCTTCACCATGGTCCTCTCCACAGGCCACAGGGGAACTTCTGCTCTGGCACCTGGAGCACCTCTCCCCTTCCTTCTTCACTGAACTTGGTGTCTGCAGGGGTGTTTCTCACTCCTCTCTCTTTCAGCTGCTGTTGCACAGCAGGTGTTCCTCTTTCTTAAATATGCTCTCACAGAGGCGCAAACAATGTTTCTTATTGTCTCAGCTCCAGCCAGTGGCAGGTCCCTTTTGGAGCTGGCTGAAACTGGCTCTTATTGTGAGAAACACTTATTAGCCAATAATGCAATCTCAGGCAAGAATCTCAGTGAAGTAACATTTTATTCGCAATTGCAATGGCAGGCATCTTGCAAGCAGGAAAGCCCTGTTCCCAAGACAGACCCATGAGGGACACTGCTTGTCACTGGCCTCCACTTGGACATAAAACCATTGACCACTACTCTCTGGGTGCGGCCATCGAGCCAATTCCTTATCCACCGGATAGTCCACTCTTCAAATCCATATCTTTCCAATTTAGTGATCAGGATGTTGTGTTGGTGTGGTGGTTTTACTCAGGTGGGCAGCCGAGTTCCACCACGGCCGCACTCTTACTCCCCCCTCCTCAAAGAGGACGGGGAAGAAAATACGACGCAAAGAGCTTGAGGTCTGAGATCAGAATGATTTAATTAAAGGGAAAGGGAATGGGAAAAAAAAAAAGAAAAAAAGAACAAGGCCGCTCAGAAGCACAGAGAGAAAGGGGAAAAAAAAAACAAGTTATTCTCTACTTCCCATCAACGAGAGATGTTCAGCCACGTCCTGGGAAGCAGGGCCTCAAAACGTGTAACAGTTGTTCGGGAGGACAGCCCCCTCCCCCACAAGAGCCCCCCTTTTTATTTCTGGGTGTGACATCAGGTGTTATGGAATATCCCTTTGGTTGGTTTAGGTCAGCTGCCCTGGGCCATGTCCCTTCCCTATCACTTGCCCACCCCCAGCCTGCTGGCCCCTCTTGGGGGCTTGGAGGGAGTCCTGATGCTGTGCCAGTACTATACAGCAATAGACACAACACTGGAGTGATACCAGTGCTGTTCCAGCTACGAGTGCAGAGCACAGCACTGTGTGGGCTGCTGCAGGGAAAAGTGACTCCATACCAGACAGACCCAGCACAGTTGGACCGTGTCAAAGACCTTACAGAAGTCCAAGTAGATGATATCGTTTGGTCTTCCGTTGTTGACTGATGCAATTACTCCATCACAGAAGGCCACCAGATTGGTCAGGCATGCTTTGCCCTTGGTGAAGCCACACTGGCTGTCCCGGATCACCTCCTTGTCCTGCATATGCCTTAATGTTGCCTCCAGGAGGATCTTTTCCATGATCTTCCCAGGCAAAGAGGTGAGGCTCACCGGTCTCTAATTCCCTGGGTCTTCCTTTCTACCCTTTTTTAAAATGGGAGTGTTGTTTTCCTTTTTCCAGTCACTTGTGGACTTCACCTGACTGCCATGATTTTTCAAATATGATGGAGAATGTCTTGGCGAGTTCATTAGCCAATTCCCTCAGGACCCTGGGATGCATGTCATCAGAGCCCATAGACTTGTATTTGTTCAGTTGCATCAGGAGTTCCCAGACTTGGTCTTTGCTTACAGTGGGAGGGACTATGCTCCCCCAGCCCCCCCTAGAGGTTTGGGGACTCGAGAGATGTAGGAAGCCTGACCACTAGTGAAGACTGAGGCAAAGTTGTTAAATACCTCTGCCTTCTCCACATCTGTTGTTACCAGTTCTCCATCTTCATTTGTCAGGGGCGTTACACTCTCCCTAGTCTAGTTCCCTGTTTCCCTTGTAACAACTTTAGTGCTTGATTTAAGGCATATAATTCACAAGTTTGAGCTGACCAATTACTAAGTAGTCTTCCTATTTCCTCAGGTTTCCCATCTGTCCCTTTGATGATGGCATAACCATTACATCGTCTTTCTTGTACCATCCTAGAAGATCTGTCTATAAACAATATTTCCCCTTCATCCAAGGGTACATCTTGTAAATCTAATCTTATCTTTGGTAATTTATTAGAAGGAGTTATGTTCCACATCCATTGGATCTTCAATTCCCTTTGACAGGAAGGAGGCAGGATTCAAAATATATTCCATATAGTTAAATCATCTTTTTCAGTTGGTATAGAATCATATTTAAGTTTTCTAGAGTCTGTCAGACACTTTTCTGCGTTCTGAGTAAGGATAGTCTTCACTTGGTGAGGGGTAACAACAATCAATTGTCCCCCAAAGGTCAATTTCCTGCTCTCTTCTACCAGTAAGGCAGTTGCTGCTACTGCCTGAACACACGCTGGCCATCCCTGGGATACAGGATCTAATAATTTAGACGGATATGATACAGGTTTTCTTTTATCTCCCCATTCTTGGGTTAAGACCCCCGAAGTAGCACCCTCACTTACAGTTATAAAAAGATGAAATTATTAGTTAGGGCAGGAAGAGCTAAGACTGGTGTCATAATCAGATTTTGTTCTAATTTTTCCACTATTTCTTTCCCTTCTTCTGTCAAATTCAATATATTGGGTTTTTCCTCCAATAATTTGAGATATAATCTCTTTGTTTTCTGCGCATATGTCTCTATCCATAGTCCGCAATATCCAATTAAACCTTAAAATTTCCTTAATTCCTTCTTGTTCTAGGGAGAGGAAGTTGCACAATTCCCTGAATCCTTTCAGGGTTTATTCTCCCTCTGCCCTCAGAGACTAAATGTCCCAGATATCTGACTTCTTTTTTCCACATATTGTAATTTATCCTTAGATAACCTTAGCCCATGTTCTCCTAAAAAAAATCAGGGGTTCATTTGTTGCTTCTTTTACCTTTGATTTTTCTACCCCAGATATCAACAAATCATCTACGCCTTGTAACAACATCACCCCTTCTGGGATCTGAAATGTTTCTAAAATCTTCTCCAAAACTTGCCTGAACAAATTAGGGGATTCAGTGAATCCTTGAGGCAAAACAGTCCATCTATATTGTTATTTATGGCCCGTTTCCAGGTCTTCCCATTCAAATGCAAAAATATCCCGACTTTCAGGATCCAATGGGCAAGCCCAAAAGGCATCCTTCAAATCTATAACACTGAACCATTCGTGTTCATAAGGAGTTTTACTCATCAGGGTATAAGGTTAGGAACTACTCGGTGGCGCTTTCGTATTATCTCATTAACCTTTCTCGGATCTTGTACTAATCAGTACAAACCATCTGGCTTTCGTACCAGTAAAATTGAAGTGTTATATGGTGACATACAAGGCTCCAAAAGACCACGCCTAATTAAAGTTTGCACTACAGATTCCAGGCCCATTTTTCCTTCAAAAGAGATAGAATATTATACTATAATATACTATTCCACTCCCTTCTTGAACAGTTATCTATAAGGGAGTTATACTAAGTCCCCCTCAATTTTCTTCCTTTACCCATACCATGGGATTTATTTTGTTTTCATCATTCTCTGTTAATAAAGTCATTGAGACTGTTATTCCTTTTTCACGGATCTTCAACTGCAATCCTAATTTTACTATTAAATCTCTTCCTAATAATTTGGTTCCTGCTTTGAGTACATATAACAATTCCCCGGTGACTGTTTTAGTCCCCTAGTTTAATTCAGTAGTCTCAAAAAGTGACACTACCATACCAAATCTTTCTACCCCTGTTACTCTTAAGGTATTACGAGTCAAATTAAGTCCTGGTATCCTATAAGCTAAGGATGATCTGGTTGCCCCTGTATCTACTAAGAATGCAACCTCTTTTTATTAGGTCCCACCTCCAAATTTATCAAGGGCTCTTGGTGGGACCACTCTTCAGAGAACCCCCTATTCGGAGTTTATGATAGTGAACAATCTCTCTTCCCTTTTCAATTCAGGGCATTCTCGTTTAAAATGACCTATCTTCCCACATTTAAAACATCTTCTCTGTACCTGTTCCTGCTGTGGCTGGGGAGGAGGTGGCCACTTTGATTTTCCACTCATTTCCTATTTCTTCTTGATTTCACCCTGAACCTTGTCTTTCTAGTAAGCTCTTTTCCTGTTGGCTCTCCATTCTCTGTCTCACCACTTGATCCACTGTGGAGACCATAATTTTTGACTTTTGTTTCTGCTTTTCATCTTTCCTTCTGCATACACTTTCTGGGCTTCCCTCAAAAGGTTTTCTAATGGTTATTCATTTCACCTTTCTATTTTCTGAAGTTTCCTTTGTATATCTAGCCGTGCTTTCATCACAAAATTAACCTTTAAAAGCCCCTGTGTTACAGGGTCATCAGGTTTCATTCCTGAATACTTGAATCCTGAATTCCTGAATCCTGTCTCTAAGCATTTCCAATAAATCACTTGGAGTTTCATCTTTACTCTGCTGAACCTCAAAGGTTTTAATAAAATTCTGAGACTTAGGTACTGTTTCTCTAATTCCTCTAATTACAATTTCTCGCAAGTCCCTCTTATTAACCCTATGCTGCGCATCGGTCAGCGGGTGGTGAGCAATTGCATTGTGCATCACTTGTTTTCTTACACATTATTATTATTAATACTATTATCATTATCACTATTATTATTATTATTGTTATTATTATATTTCTGTCTTAATAAACTGTCTTTATCTCAACTCACCGGCTTCACTTTCCCGTTTCTCTCCCCCATCCCAGAGAGGGAGGGGGGAGGGTGAGCGAACGGCTGTGTGGTGCTTAGCTGCCGGCCGGGTTAAACCACAACATAAGTGGTGACTGAGCAAGTGAGCAGCATCCTGTGGGGGCCTGGGTGGCCCTAAAGGGGAAGGGGGGATGTGCTTACCAAGGATGGTGCCAGATCAGAGCCTGCCCTGTTTACAGAAGCCATCCTCCCTTGGGAGATAACAGAAGCCATCCTGCCCTGCAACAAAGAACCACCAGTCTGAAGGAACAGAATATATATGTGTTGAGAACTGATTGGACTATAGTGGACAAAATGAAGATTGTACGGATATAAGAATACAGTGAAAATTTTGAGTATGCTTCCTCTTTGGAGGCACCCAGCTTGAGCTAATACATGGGCACCATTAAATTCTTGCTGCTTTAAATGAGTCAACTCTTTGAGTGAATTCCGGATGCCTGGGGAGCCCCGTTCTGCTAGAGGAAACAATGGGATCCCCTAACAGCATTCAGGCACCAATAATCAATTGTTAAACACCACTTCCTGTCTGGTTTCTGAACTGGCCAGACAGGTGAGTTATATGGGGAGTGGGTTCTGGAGATAATGTGTTGTTTCTCCAAATCAGCTATGACTTCAGAAATCCCATTTTGTGCTGCAGCAGAAATTGGATATTGCAGTACATTAGTAATTTTTGAACCAGGGAGTGCAGGGGCTGCGTGAAGTACATGCGCTGTAGCGTCCCTATTTCTACTGTGTTTGGGATCAGTGTTTGAGCCGAAGGACCATACACTGGCATTCGGCAAACAACAGGTTTGTCTGTTTAAAACATTGAAACCTAAAATATTTTTATCATGGTCTTTAATTGCAAAGGAAGTAGTGGATATGTGCTTCTCACCTGGGAGCCATAAACTGACTTTGGCAGTTTGGCAAATAATGCTCACTCCATTCATACCAGTAATCTTTCACACCCAGCTTCTCGGCATCTTGTTGTGTTAGTATTGAAATTCGTGCTCCCTTATTTATTAAAAACTTCACCAATTGTCCTCGAGGACCAACTGGTATTAAAATATATAGGCCATCATCACTTATACACTGATAAGCCTCCACTCTCCAGACAGGCAGACCCAATTGCCTTCTGGGCATTACTCATTTTTTGGCCTGCAAATCCTCCATAAGGGGAAGGAAGGGGTTGTCTCCCTCTCTGGGAACTGGCACCAAAGAAGTCAAAATACATTCCCTCCCTTCACCGTTATCTTGTTTCTGGAATGCTTCAATCAGACTCAAGATAATGCCAGTAGGCTGACCTTGAATTTTCTGCTCTGGGAATGCCTAGGGCTAATGCTTTCCTCCATAACTCATTTTTCCATTCTCGAGATTATGTTTGCAGGTTTTTAGATTTATTTCCCTTTGATTTAGTTTCTTTTCCCTGTTTCATAGGTCTCACCTTATGATCTCCTCTCCGGAGCTTCACGTTTGTTTTCAGTTGGTGCATTATCTCATTTCACAGCTGTAGTTAACAATGACATTTATTAATTTTGCCCATGTAGGGAGTTGTCTGAGAGCATTATAAGCATTATCACCTTGTTTTTGATTATATTCTGTATCTATTTTAATCTCATCTTGTTTTGCAACTAGATGGGGTTTAAGAATTGTCGGGGCTCCTCTAATGAATGCTTTAACCGTTGCAAAATCTACTGTAGCAGATAGTGGGACATTATGGGGTCCTCATTCGTGCAAGGCTGGTATGCAAGCGGCTTTTGTGACGTCTGTAGAAAGTTCACTTACAGATTTAATAGAGATTAAGGAGGGTTCACCTCACTCCATGGTGTCTATTTCCCCAGCCCAATAAGCTACTTGACTGGTGATAGAATGGACTTTATCTGCCAGGTTGGGTCCTACATTTGAGAAAACTCCCAGACCCCAATAGCAGTTTGCTTCATTCTCACTCAGCATTATCTGGTCGCCACCACTTAGGCATATTCACCACAAGTATTCAGTTTCACCTGGTTTTCTGCTATATGTCTTGCAAATTTGTCAGTCGTAATGGATCTCAGGGGATGGTTTGTGTAGTATCTCGCAGAGTACCACCCCAAGTTCCTTCAATTATTTCTGTTTTAACAATGAGTCTAGCTTCATATTCAGGGGGATTTGAGGGGAAAAAAGGATCATCATCTTCTGTCTCAGTAACATCAGGATCACCCCAGATGTCTCCATCCCAATCTTCAGGGGATACTATTACTTTTCTAATATATATGATGTCGGGGGGGTAGGGAGCTGTACTGGCTTTACGAGGCAAGGTTTTGGTAGTGGGGGGCTGCAGAGGTGGCATCTGTGAGAAGAATCCAGATGCTGCCCCATGTAAGATAAGGGCCAGTTTCAGCTGGCTCCAAAGGGGCCCACCGCTGCCCAGAGCCAAGCCATGAGCAACACAGTCCATGCCTGTGTGAGAGCACATCCAAGAAAACGAAAAGAAAGAAAGAAACAAACAAAAAACTGCTTCTCAACAGCAGCTGGGAGAGCAAGGAGTGAGAAACCTCCCCACAGACACCAAAGTCAGCACAGAAGGAGGGGGAGGAGGCGCTCCAGGTGCCGGAGCTGAAGCCCCCCTGCGGCCTGTGGAGAGGCCCCTGGTGGAGCAGGATGTTCCCCTCCCTCCACCCCCCCCCCCCCCCCGGCCCCCCGATACTTGGGAAACTGACCAAACACCACAGCAAATATACCAAAACTTCTAGAATGTGTGAGAAACAGTCCGTAGCCAATAACTTAGGCTCAGGCAAGGATCTCAGTGAAGTAGTAATTTATTCGCGATTGCAATGGCGGGCGCCCCACAAGCAGGAGAGCGCCTGCTGGTTCCAAAACACAGTTTATATACTTTTTGATGACAGGACCCTCCCTTGTTTCCCCACTGAGTGGGTAATCCAGGTTCACAATCTATCTGATGCTTCCCAGACAATGCATGGCCTTCAGTTGCCGGCCTGTTAAATTTCAAATTTCTTTTGACTTTTTTACTGTTTGAAGTGGTAATGTTTCTTCACTTATCTGACTTGACTTAACACCGTGATTTTCACCTAATTGTTCTAAGGAGTCTGGTTGTCTGCATTTTACAAGGTCACCTGCTAAGTTTTCTTATCGCTGCAAGCATATCTCAATACCCCATTCCTTACCTCTAAGCAATGTAACTCTGCAAAAACAACATTTCCATTCCCACAATTCCCCCCTTTTCTTTTTTTATAAATTGTTGATTTTTGCAAAACTTTTCTCTAAGGTGTAATTTGGTAGATATCTTCCTCTTCTTCACCTTCTTTGCTTACCATCTTCTCTAATATAATCACCTTATCTGAGTAAGGTGGTGGCTCCATGGTCATTTGTTTCAATAGTGCAGTTTCAGTTAACCACTGTACTAGTCCTCTTACACAGGGGATAATGCAACAACCAACGGCTGTCAAAACTCCTGCTACTACGATCAAGGATGTAAATATGCCTGATTTTTCTGCCAATTCACTGGCAAGGGTGGTAAACCCTTGCAATGCTCTAGTTACTATGCCATCCGGGGCAGTATTGTTGGGTATAAAAGTGCAACAATGGTTGCTCAGTATCACACACACACACCTCCTTTCTCCACAAGCATCATATCTAATGTTATTCTCTTTTCCTAAGCCATTTTGCTGGTGGCATCTAGTTGTTCAGCGATTCCTCTTATCGCATCCCTTGTATAATTTATGAATCTCTGCTGATTATAATAAATATAAGTAATCCAATCCACATTCTTATTGATTGTTACCCATCAGAGCAGTGACTCAAACCCTGCAGCAATTTGATTCCTGGCTTCCTGTTCATCGGGAACTCCTCTAGGCACCCCAATAGAATCTATGTACGCTCTATCATCAAATGATACTCCTAAGCTTCTTTTACTTCTTCTGGGTATTTGTGATGTTTCTCTTTCAAATGCCAGGGTGAAGGGTATAGCTAATTGAACAAGTGCACAAGTGCCTCCCCAGTTAGATGGTAGGGTGGACCGGAAGATCTTCCCTCCACAGTACCACCAGAGATCTGCCCTGGGGATCTCAACTCTTGAGCAGTTTCCCATCAAGTGCCTGGTAGCATTCAAGGTCCTCGTGCACAAGGCAAATTCTCCCAGATGCTGGGTAGCACTCACACCCTGCCGTGAGAGGCAAGCTGTATGGTTACCTATAGCTGTGGAGAATGCAGGGGGAACCCTGATATTGCTATCATGCAAGGAAGGGAACAGCAAAGAGAGAGACTTACAGGCCTCATTTCCCTGGGCAGTCTTTTCTTGGTACAATGCAATCATACATCGCATCCCCTGGGAATCCTTGGCCCACCTCAATGTGCAGGGCACTATCTGGGCAATCGGTCATCCCGAGGCACAAGCATAGCAATTGCTATGGTTGAGACTCTGGACAGTATATTTGACCCATTCTATCCAGGCATTCACATCCCCATACCCTGTTTCAATCTCCAATGTTTGAACTGCCGCATTTCAAAGAGGGCCTCCTGTTTTCTCTCCTGTTTTCTCCTTGAGTTTCTCCCTTTCTCTGATGGAAATAGAGGATCATTTCCATATAGCTATTCTCAATCTGCCTGTTGGGCCTCTCCCAGTTATTTGTTCTCTCTGCTCAATTGTCGTTGGGCATTTTAAATCTCCACAAGCTAACACCTCACAAGCATCAAACATGACAGATTGTGGTACATAACCCTCTGTCACATTCACCCATATTTTGACGGGGTATCCCGTCTTACTATTATCTGGTCATGCCTTTCCAAGTTGCCAATTGACCAAGGCTTTCTCTGAGGCCTACAATCACTAAAACCAAAATTAATAATTGATTTTTCCCTGTCATTATTTTTAAACCTCAGGTTTCCAAATAATTATCAATACAAAGAATAAGATGTACACTACTACTATAACAAACCCCCCTTGGGAGCACTTCAATTCACTATAGGTCTGTCCTTTCTCTCAATCACAAGTCATACTCATTAATTACCTGTGAAAATAAAAGGTTAGTTTACAATTGCAAGCTCTTATCCCACTCAGCGTCCACTATGAGATTTTTCTCTTCGATTTCAGCTTCCAACAAGTCTTCTGTAGGAACAGCTTCCCAGGTACTAGGGTCGACGGATGCCTTCACTCGAGTATAGCGAGTCCAACCTTTTTCCGCAGTTCTTATGGCTGTTTCAGTGGTTAGTAGTACTTGGAAGTGTCCTTCCCATTCAGGCCGGAGTTGATCCTTTCCAGGTCTGAATCAGGACCCAATTTCCCACGGGTCCTGAGAGATGACAAAGAAGAGGACAACCCCAGAATACAGTTCTTAAGAAAACTCTCTTGTTTCGAATTGCGGTATCTCATCCCTTCTGCCCAGATAGGGTAATTCGAACAGCATCTCATACGGTGAATTTCCTATATCGTTTCTTGGTGCTGTTTGAACCTGGAGCAGTGCTAAAGGTAAGCATTTTACCCAAGGAAGTTGGGTTTCTAACACCAATTTAGTTAATTGCTTCTTTAATGTCTGGTTCATTCGCTTTGCCTTCCCAGAAGAGGAGGGGTGCCAGGGGGTGTGAAAATCCCACTCAATCTCTAAGGCCTGCATTAACCCTTGCAGTACTTGTGAAGTGAAGTGACTTCCTTGATCTGAATCAATGTTTTCAGCTATCCCATATCTAGGGACTATTTGCTCCAGTGATACCTTAGACACCGTGTTTGCAGTTGCAGATACCGAGGGGAAAGCTTCCACCCATCCAGTCACGTGGTCAATTAGGACCAACAAGTACTTAAGTCTCCCTGCTTTAGGTAACTCAGTAAAGTCTACCTGTATACTTTGGAAAGGTCGAATCCCTGGTTCCCATCCCCCTCTAGGTGAGTTATGGATGACCTTTTTATTTACCTTTAGGCATATGGTTCATCCTCTGCATATTTGCTTCACTGAAGTGTATATTCCTACACAGACATACTTTCTTAGCACAGCATCACACATTGCTTGCACCTCCCAATGACTCTCTTGGTGTAAAACATCATATTTGCCTCATTGGTGCTTTATTCAGCATTTCTCTCCCATCAGGGAGTATCCGTTTTTCCTTCAGAATTCGTGGCTCCTGATTCCTTAAAAAAAAAACCTTTCTCTTAAAAACTTTTTACTTCTTTCTTAGTATTCAACAATTCCCTGAATCCTCTCTGGATTTTTTCTCAGTTTTCCCTCAGACATTAGATGCCTTAAATACCTGACTTGTCTTTCTACATACTGTAATTTATTTTTCAATACTCCCAAGCCCTGCTTTCCCAGAAAGTTGAATAGCTTGTTAGTAGCTTCCTTCACAACTGTTTTCTCCTGTCCTGACAATAAAAGATCATCCACATATTGTAACAGCAACACCTCCTCAGGAGGTTGGAATTGCTCCAAAATCTGTTCTAGAACTTTGCCCAAATAAATCGGTGGCCCTGTAAACCCCTGAGGTAAAATTGTCCATCTGTATTGATGCTTCTGCCCCGTTTCAGAGTCTTTCCAGTCAGAGGTGAATATATCTTTGCTCTCAGGGCCTGAGAGCACTCCATTAATACCACTGTTATTGCAGTCTAACAATTTACTATCTGAATGCCCAATTTCATCATCAAATCCCTTCCCAACAAGTTAGTCCCTGCCTTGGGTACATACAATAATTGCCCAGAGATCATTTTATCCCCTAGTCTCAGCTTGGTATCCCCCAAAGGTGGCACTGTTACCCCAGCCCCTTCTACCCCCATCACTTTTTAGGGTTTCATTAGTTAATTTAATCCCCGATACTTTATAGGCCAGTAATGACCTAGCTGCCCCTGTGTACTGTGCTTGATGGCAAGGTTCGGGAGGGGGCTGCAGTGGCAGCCCAAGGAGGAGAATCCAGAAACCACCCCGTGGCAGATAAGGGACAATTTCATCCGGCCCCAGAGGGGCCCACCGCTGCCCAGAGCCAAGCCATGAGCGACACAGTCCGTGCCTCTGTGAGAGCACATCCACGAAAACAAACGAATGAACAAACAAAAACCTGCTGCTCAACAGCAGCTGGGAGAGAGAGGAGTGAGAAACCTCCCCGCAGACACTAAAGTCAGCACAGAAGGAGGGGGTGGAGGCGCTCCAGGCACTGGAGCCGAAGCCCCCTGTGGCCTGTGGAGAGGCCCCTGGTGGAGCAGGCTGCCCCCCTCCCCGGTCCCCCCCCCCGTCCTGGTTCCAGTTAGGACAGAGTTAATTTTTCCTCATAGTAGCTGGGAGGGTGCTATGTTTTGGATTAGGATGAGAAGAGCGCTGATAACATGCTGATGTTTTAATTGTTGCAGAGCAGTGTTTACACCAGGCCAAGGACTTTTCGGCTTCTCGCTCTGTCCTGCCAGCGAGCAGGCTAGGGGTGCAGCAGGAGCTGGGAGGGGACAGACCCAGGACAGCTGACCCAAACTGGCCAAAGGGGTATTCCATACCATCTGACGTCATGCTAAACAATATATAGGGGTGGCTGGCCGGGGTGGGGGGGCCGGCTGCTCGGGGATAGGCTGGGCATCGGTCAGCGGGTGGTGAGCAATTGCATTGTGCATCACTTGTTTCTTACACATTATTATTATTAATACTATTATCATTATCACTATTATTATTATTATTGTTATTATTATTTTCCTGTCTTAATGAACTGTCTTTATCTCAACTCACCGGCTTCACTTTCCCGTTTCTCTCCCCCATCCCAGAGAGGGGGGGAGGAGGGTGAGCGAACGGCTGTGTGGTATTTAGCTGCCAGCCGGGTTAAACCACAACAGTCCTTTTGGCGCCCAACGTGGGGCACGAAGGGTTGAGATATCGACAGATTCGACCTGAGTGTGTTAAACTAAAATTGGTATAAGTATTGGACCTGCTTAATAGTTGCTAGTCACGATGTTGATTGCCTTAATCTCCAGTCTGCTGTGCCTGTTTTCCAAATTGAGTTTTATAGCGCGTTACTTTCTGTATGTGCTCCCTGTTGCACTGTTTATCCTTTCCGGGCCCTGGTTTAAGATTGTTATGGTACTGTGCGGTGTAACAATGGCTTATGAAATGATGAAATATCTGGTCACGACTTTAACCTGGTATTTGTACTCAGCACTGACGTCGACGCTATACTTTGGAAACCATATCTCGGGAACTATTAGCAATTACACCTATTGCCTGTTTTCGTCAGGGAGCCAATCTGTGAAGGGGACAGGGGAAGACATGTTTCCCTACCTGTTCACTCCCCCTTTCTCCTTCACCACCCTCTTATCCCCCGAGCTAGTTACGGTGGTTCTCCGAGATGTTGAATATCCTTGGGATACTCAGACCAGCATGTTCTTGTTGTTATGTCTCCTGAATGCGCTTCAGGTTTTGTTTAAGGTTAAACAACTACTTAGGAATCTCATCCGGAAATCTGTCTTGAGGCGGGATAGTTGCGAGTGGCAGGGAGTGTGGGAGGATATGGGCAGGTTTCTAGAGCAGTGGTCACCTCCAGTGTTTTGGACATTCACCCCTGAACAACTGCAAAATCCTAAAAAGCTGGCAGAATGCTTGAAAAAAAGGTGTCATGACTCTGGCAGTTCCAAAGTGACACAAATCACTGTAGCGTGCTGGGGTCTGGCTTGTGCCTATCGAGCTGCAATTGATGCTACTATCAACCTAGCTCCAGCTCCTGCAGCCGTCCCAGTTCCAGCTCCTGCAGCCGTTCCAGTTCCAGCTCCTGCAGCCACTCCAGCTCCTGCAGCCGTTCCAGTTCCAGCTCCTGCAGCTGCTCCAGCTCCAGCTCCTGCAGCCGCTCCAGCTCCTGCAGCCGCTCCAGCTCCTGCAGCCACTCCAGCTCCTGAAGCCGCTCCAGCTCCAGCTCCTGCAGCCGCTCCATCTCCTGCAGCCGTCCCAGTTCCAGCTCCTGCAGCCGCTCCAGCTCCTGCAGCCGCTCCAGCTCCTGCAGCCGCTCCAGCTCCAGCTCCTGCAGCCGCTCCAGCTCCTGCAGCCACTCCAGCTCCAGCTCCTGCAGCCGCTCCAGCTCCTGCAGCCGTTCCAGCTCTAGCTCCTGCAGCCGCTCCAGCTCCTGCAGCCGCTCCAGCTCCTGCAGCCGCTCCAGTTCCAGCTCCTGCAGCCGCTCCAGCTCCTGCAGCCGCTCCAGCTCCTGCAGCCGCTCCAGCTCCAGCTCCTGCAGCCGCTCCAGCTCCTGCAGCTGCTCCCACTCCTGTGGCTGGGTCAGAGAAACGAGCTGTAGCAGTGCAAGTTGACCCCGCAGAGGGTATTCCAACCCCTGTGGCAGACCCTGTGGCTGGGTCAGAGAAACGAGCTGTAGCAGTGCAAGTTGCCCCTGTAGACAAGGTGAAAAAATGGTATAGAGACTCAGGTCGTTTAGAACGCAGACAGTCTTCTGCGAAGTCTGGGCATAGTGAAGACGAGGCTGGGCCATCAAAGGTGCAGGAGACTGAAGATGAGGATGGGGATGTCGAAAAATCAACAGTAACTACCCGGACTCTATACCAGCGTGAGCTACGAGATGTGCGAAAAGATTTTGGTCGCTGTATAGGTGAGCAGCTTGTCACCTGGCTGCTCCGGTGCTGGGACACCGGAGCCAATTATGTGGAATTAGAGAGCAGGGAAGACAGGCGGCTGGGATCCCTTGCTAGGGACGCATGTATTGACAAAGCAATTGGAGATGGAGCACGATCTCGCAGCCTCTGGAGGCGTCTCCTGTCAGCTGTGAAGGAAAGGTATCCCTTCAAGGAAGAACTTGTATGTCTACCAGGCAAGTGGACCACCATGGAGAAGGGAATTCAGTACCTGAGGGAATTGGCCGTACGGGAAGTAATTTATAAGGACCTAGTCGACGCACAAACATCCACAGATCCAGATGCAGTCCGGTGTACACCACCCATGTGGCGGAAGTTTGTACGGAGTGCACCATCATCATATGCCAGCTCATTGGCAATACTAACCTGGAAAGAGGAGGAGAATCCCACAGTGAATGAAGTGACTAAAATAGTCCGGCAGTACGAAGGAAATCTCTCCTCTTCCCTACAGGCCTGTGTCTCGGCTGTGGAGAAACTCTCTGAAGAGGTCCACCAACTTAAAGAGAATTTATCTTCCCCTCCACCTGAACGAACCAGTGCCCACCAGCTAAAAGAGAATGCTTTGGAGAAACTTTCTGAAAAGATCCACCAACTTGAAGAGAGATTATTTTCCTCCCCACCTGTACAAACCAGTGTCTCAGCTATTAGGGGTAAACGTTCATCTATGCAAGGAAGATAATATGGTAGGCACACACCCCGCGCCACCCTGTGGTTTTACCTACGTGACCATGGAGAGGACATGAGAAAATGGGATGGAAAATCTACTGCGACCCTAGAGGCACGGGTACGTGAATTGCAAAAGAAAACAATTGGGTAAAAGGGGTTCTCTGAAAAGTTTGCTGCTCCAACTTCCAGCAGGCAGTCCTTTAAACACAGAAACGAAGATTCTGACCAGGACTAGAGGGGCCCTGCCTCCAGCCAGGGGGAGGAAAGGGACAATCGATTTTATTGGACTGTGTGGATTCGATGGCCTGGCACGTCAGACGCACAGAAGTATAAGGCTTTAGTAGACACGGGTGCACAGTGTACTCTAATGCCAACAAGCTATAAAAGGCCAGAGCCCATCTGTATTTATGGTGTGACGGGGGGATCCCAGCAGTTAATTGTATTGGAGGCTGAAGTGAGTCTAACCAGTAATGAGTGGCAAAAGCACCGTATTGTGACTGGCCCGGATGCTCCGTGCATCCTTGGCATAGACTACCTCAGGAGAGGATTTTTCAAGGACCCAAAAGGGTTCCTTCCGCTGGGCTCTTGGCATAGCTGCCTTAGAGACAGAGGACATTAAGCAGTTGTCTACCTTGCCCGGTCTCTCAGAGGACCCTTCTGTTGTGGGGTTGCTGAGGGTCGAAGAACAGCAAGTGCCGATCGCTACCACAACAGTGCACCGGTGGCAATATCGCACCAACAGAGACTCCCTGATTCCCATCCATAAGCTAATTCGTCAACTGGAGAGCCAAGGAGTGATCAGCAAGACTCATTCACCTTTTAATAGTCCCATATGGCCAGTGCGAAAGTCTAATGGTGAGTGGAGACTAACAGTGGACTATCGTGGCCTGAACGAAGTCACGCCACCACTGAGTGCTGCAGTGCCGGACATGCTAGAACTCCAGTATGAACTGGAATCAAAGGCAGCCAAGTGGTATGCCACAATTGATATCGCTAATGCATTTTTCTCCATCCCTCTAGCAGCAGAGTGCAGGCCACAGTTTGCTTTCACTTGGAGGGGAGTCCAATATACTTGGAATCGGCTGCCCCAGGGGTGGAAACAGAGCCCTACCATTTGCCATGGACTGATCCAGTCTGCTCTGGAGCAGGGGGAAGCTCCTGAACACCTGCAGTACATTGATGACATCATTGTGTGGGGTGACACTGCAGAAGAAGTTTTCGAGAAAGGGAAGAAAATAGTCCAAATCCTTCTGAAGGCCGGTTTTGCCATAAAACAGAATAAAGTTAAAGGACCTGCACGAGAGATCCAGTTTTTAGGAATAAAATGGCAAGATGGACGTCGTCAAATCCCAATGGATGTGATCAACAAAATAACAGCTATGTCTCCACCAACTAGCAAAAAAGAAACACAAACTTTCCTAGGTGTCGTGGGGTTTTGGAGAATGCATATTCCAAATTACAGTCTGATTGTAAACCCGCTCTACCAAGTAACCCGTAAGAAGAATGCTTTTGAATGGGGCCCTGAGCAACGACAAGCCTTTGAACAAATTAAGCAGGAAATAGTTCATGCAGTAGCCCTCGGGCCAGTCCGAACAGGACCAGATGAAAAGAATGTGCTCTACACCGCAGCCGGGGAGAATGGTCCCGCCTGGAGCCTCTGGCAGAAAGAACCTGGGGAAACTCGAGGTCGACCCCTGGGGTTTTGGAGTCGGGGATACAGAGGATCTGAGGCCCGCTATACTCCAACTGAAAAGGAGATATTGGCAGCATATGAAGGAGTTCGATCTGCTTTGGAAGTGGTCGGTACTGAAGCGCAGCTCCTCCTGGCACCCCGACTGCCGGTACTAGGCTGGATGTTCAAAGGAAGGGTCCCCTCTACACATCATGCAACTGATGCTACATGGAGCAAGTGGGTTGCACTGATTACTCAGCGGGCTCGAATAGGAAACCCCAGTCACCCAGGAATCTTGGAGGTGATTTTGGACTGGCCAAAAGGCAAATACTTTGGGATATCATCAGAGGAGGAGGTGGTCCGTGCTGAAGAAGCCCCCCTGTACAACAAGCTACCGGAAAATGAGAAGAAATATGCCTTGTTCACTGACGGGTCCTGTCATATTGTGGGAAAGCATCGGAGATGGAAAGCTGCTGTATGGAGTCCTACACGACGAGTTGCAGAAGCTGCTGAGGGAGAAGGTGAATCGAGCCAGTTTGCAGAAGTGAAAGCCATCCAGCTGGCTTTAGATATTGCTGAACGAGAAAAGTGGCCAGTTCTCTATCTCTATACTGATTCATGGATGGTAGCAAATGCCCTGTGGGGGTGGTTACAGCAATGGAAGCAGAACAACTGGCAGCGCAGGGGCAAGCCCATCTGGGCTGCGGCATTGTGGCAAGATATTGCTGCCCGGGTAGAGAACCTGGTTGTAAAGGTACGCCGTGTAGATGCTCATGTGCCCAAGAATCGGGCTACTGAAGAACATCAAAACAACCAGCAGGTGGATCAGGCTGCTAAGATTGAAGTGGCTCAGGTGGACCTGGACTGGCAACATAAAGGTGAATTATTTATAGCCCGATGGGCCCATGACACCTCAGGCCATCAAGGTAGAGATGCAACCTACAGATGGGCTCGTGATCGAGGGGTGGACCTGACCATGGACACTATAGCACAGGTTATTCATGATTGTGAAACGTGCTGTAATCAAGCAAGCCAAACGGTCAAAACCTCTTTGGTATGGAGGACGATGGCTGAAATATAAACATGGAGAGGCCTGGCAGATTGATTACATCACACTCCCTCAAACCCGCAACGGCAAGCGCCACGTACTTACAATGGTGGAAGCAACCACCGGATGGCTGGAAACATATCCTGTGCCCCATGCCACCGCCCGGAACACTATCCTGGGCCTTGAAAAGCAAGTCCTATGGCGACATGGTACCCCAGAAAGAATTGAGTCAGACAACGGGACTCATTTCCGAAACAACCTTATAGACACTTGGGCCAAAGAACATGGTATTGAGTGGGTGTATCACATCCCCTGTCATGCACCAGCCTCTGGAAAAGTTGAACGATACAATGGACTGTTGAAGACTACACTGAAAGCAATGGGTGCTGGGACATTCAAAAATTGGGATACACATTTGGCAAAGGCCACCTGGTTAGTCAATACCAGGGGATCTGCCAACCGAGCTGGACCTGCCCAATCAAACCTGTTACGCACTGTAGAAGGGGATAAAGTTCCTGTAGTGCACGTAAGAAACATGCTGGGTAAAACAGTCTGGGCTACTCCTGCCTCAGGAAAAGGCAAACCCATTCGTGGAATTGCTTTTGCTCAGGGACCTGGATGCACTTGGTGGGTAATGCAAAAGAATGGGGAGGTCCGGTGTGTACCTCAAGGGGATTTGATACTGGGTGAGAATAGCCCATGAGTTGAATTGTAGTATGTTAATTATTATATAATACTGTATGTCATCACTACCATGATTGCTATATATCATAGATGAAAATTGTGATTAATTACAAGGTATTGGAAAGAGTGTAACCTGAGCATGACATAAATGGTATGGAATAAGGGGTGGATATCTGTCCTGGTTCCAGTTAGGACAGAGTTAATTTTTCCTCATAGTAGCTGGTAGGGTGCTATGTTTTGGATTAGGATGAGAAGAGCGCTGATAACATGCTGATGTTTTAATTGTTGCAGAGCAGTGTTTACACCAGGCCAAGGACTTTTCGGCTTCTCGCTCTGTCCTGCCAGCGAGCAGGCTAGGGGTGCAGCAGGAGCTGGGAGGGGACAGACCCAGGACAGCTGACCCAAACTGGCCAAAGGGGTATTCCATACCATCTGACGTCATGCTAAACAATATATAGGGGTGGCTGGCCGGGGTGGGGGGGCCGGCTGCTCGGGGATAGGCTGGCCATCGGTCAGCGGGTGGTGAGCAATTGCATTGTGCATCACTTGTTTCTTACACATTATTATTATTAATACTATTATCATTATCACTATTATTATTATTATTGTTATTATTTTCCTATCTTAATAAACTGTCTTTATCTCAACTCACAGGCTTCACTTTCCCATTTCTCTCCCCCATCCCAGAGAGGGAGGGGGGAGGGTGAGCGAACGGCTGTGTGGTGTTTAGCTGCCAGCCGGGTTAAACCACAACACCCCCCCTTCTCCATACTTGGGAAAATGACCAAACACCACAGCAAATATACCAAAACTTCTAGACTGTTACTTAGATAATGCCTACATCCTCTTTCCCTGCTCATTCAACTTTCCTAACTCATTCAAAAAACAGCTCTGTCAAACATTACGTACCACAGCTTTAACACCTTCAATAACCCTTTTTAACACTTCTTTTCATCTTTCTCCAGCCTGCACTTTCCCATTTTCCTTCTCTCCTCCTATTCAAAGGCTGTCCCTGATCTTTCCTTGCCTGCCATTCCTTCATCTCTCTTCCTCTCCTTTCCATCCTGGCCCTGACTCCCCCTGAAGATTTTCTTCCTCTTTCTCCAACCCTCTGCCTGACTACCTGCTACACTGTCAAGACCATTAGTTTCACTCTCTACTTTTCCTTCTCATCTCCCCTCCTGACACACACCTTCAGGGCCTCCCACAGGAGGGCCCCCCAGTGACTGTTCACTACATCCCCCCACCTTCTGGAGCATTTTCTGGGTATCTTGCCAGGCTTTAATCACAAAATGAACTGTCAAGAGCCCTTGGGATACCAGGTCCTCAGGATTCATCCTCAAGTACTTTCTCATTCTGACCCCAAGTCTCTCATATGATTTCGGTGTTGCACACTATTATTATTCCAGCCAGGATCGGCAAGTGGGTATTTCTGCCCTGCCGGTATTACCCCTGGTCCTGGAGGATGAGCTCTTTCCCATTTTTGTATAGCAGCTCTCCTCCTGATCATTCCCATTTCTTTCCCTGTAAACAGCATATTTATATACATAATTCCCCCCCCCCCCCCCCAAGAGTATAAGTCAGGTCCTAGGAACTGGTCTAATAGTTCAGCTAGCCCGTTGGGGTCCTCAATTAAAGACTTCATCTCCTTAAAACTCCTAACCTCTCTGCTGGTAAGGAGGGGGGGAAGTTCACTTAAGAGGATACACAGTTAGTGTTAGTACTGTTAGTATCAGGGAAGGCAAAATTCTCAGTACCTCTTCTACCTTGTTCTAATTCTGTGAGAGCCTAGAGTACGCTCTTCTCTAGGGACAGTGTTAATTGCAGTCCCTGTCTCCCTTCCTGGAGCAACTGCTGTTGCCATCGGTGCAATATTAGGATTATAGGGAGCATAACTTGGCTCCTCCTCCGAAAAAAAAAGCAATCTTATTGTTTACACATAAATTTAAAGCCTGAATTTTCATCAGACCCGTATTTCGGCCAAAATACTGCAGTTTCCCTAATTGGTTCTTTTGTCCAGACTAATACACAATATTTAACCATTTTTTTTTATCATCTCCTCTAATTTTGAGATTATTTTTCCAATTTCTTGTAATTCTTCAGGAAGAACTGTCGGTAGGCACTCCCCCAGGGATATTTCCCTGTCCCCTGGAACTCATAGTTCCCATTTTTCCTAGCCCTTGTCAGTGTGCTGCTACAGAAATTTCCCTCCTGCAGGGTACCACACACTAACGTTCCGATTCTGGAAAATGGGGGTGTACTTCCAAGCACTTCCCCGTGCAAGGGGTACTGTACACCAAATTTCCCTGGTGTACTGCCAAGCACTTCCCTGTGCAAGGGGTACCGTACACCAAATTTCCCGAGACTCTTCCTTTCTCTCTTATCTCACGCTTCGTCCGTCTCTGGCTGTGCCCCTCGCGGAGCTACGGAACTGCGGATCAGGACTCCACACTCGCTTCGTACAAAAGTACGTCTCAATCACACATCACACAGAGCCTCACCCGACCCCCAAGGCAATACTTAATATTTCTTACCCTGGTCTGTGCACAGAGTTACCGGATCAATTCTTAAACCCAGAGTGCCTACCTTCCCTTCTCCAGTACTTGATGGATCCTGCCTCTTTAATCAGTCTCGGGCCCTCTGTCAGCTCTCCGCAGAACCGCCACCGTTGATGCACAGGACCGCTGAAATCAGCGGGGCATGCCTTCCTGCTGCGGCGGTGGGGCTCCCCAGTAGGCGACTGGATCCCGGACGAACCCTCAAATCGTGAGAAACAGTCTGTAGCCAATAACATAGGCTCAGGCGAGGATCTCAGTGAAGTAGCATTTTTATTCGCGATTGCAATGGCGGGCGCCCCACAAGCAGGAGAGCGCCTGCTGGTTCCAAAACACAGTTTATATATATATACATATATTTTTTTTTTCTCGACGACCGGGACCCTCCCCTGTTTCCCCATTGACTGGGTAATCCAGGTTCACAGTCTATGCAGTGCTTCACAGACAATACATGGCTTTCAGTTGCCGGTATGTTATAAGTCAAATTTTGACTTTTATACTCTTTGAGGTGGTGATGTTTCTTACATAGTGATTTCCGCCTAATTGCTCTAAGGAGTCTGGTTATCTGCATTTTACAAGGTCGTCTGTTAAGCTTTCTTATCACTGCAAGCATATCTCAATACCACATTCCTTCCCTTTAAACAATGTAACTCGGTGCAAAACCAACATTTTTATTCCCACATGGGAAATCGTAATAGTTTCTGACAACTGATGCATTTCTGCCAGGTTCTGCCTACAAGGTCCGACAGAGTGTTTCCAGTTTAACAAACCCGATGTTGTAAACGGAATATGAACAAAAAGAGATTCTCCTCCTGGTCCCACTGCCTGTCTTAACGGAGCCTGGATAACTGGCCCTACCCTTTGTCAGGTTCAAAGTACTATTGGACTATAATTAGAATCATCCTGGGCCTGGGGAGGTGTGGTGGTTTTACTTGGGTGGGCGGTCGAGCTCCACCACAACCGCTCTCTCACTCCCCCTCCTCAAAGAGGAACGGGGAGAAAATACGATGAAAAGGGCTCAAGGGTTGAGATAAGGACGGGGAGATCGCACAGTAATTATCGTGACGGGCAAAACAGGCTCAGCATAGGGAGACAGTAAGATTTATTGCCTATTACTAACAAGCTAGAGAAGCGAGAAACAAAGGAAAGAAACCAAAAGCACCTTCCCCCCCATCCACCCTCTTCCATCTCCTCACCCCGAGCGGCGCAGGGGAACGGGGGAATAGGGGTTATGGTCAGTCTATAGCGCTTCTTCGCCACCGCTCCTTCTCGGTCACTCTCGTCCCCTGTGCTGTGGGGTCCCTCCAATGGGATGCAGTCTTTGGTGAACTGATCCGGCGTGGGCTTCCCACAGGCAGCAGCTCTTCAAGAACTGCTCCAGATATGGGTCCATACCACTGGGTCCATCCCTCAGGAGCGAACTGCTCCAACCTGGATCCCCCACGGGCAGCAGCTCCTGCCAGGTCACCTGCTCCTGCATGGGCTCCTCTCCATGGGCTGCAGGTCTGGCCCGGAATCTGCTCCGGCAGGGGTCTTCCACAGGCCGCAGCCTCCATCGGTGCAGGTCCACCTGCTCCACCATGGTCTCCTCCACGGGCTGCAGGGTGGAACCCTGCTCCACCGTGGTACTCCATGGGCTGCAGGGGGACAGCCTGCTTCACCATGGTCCTCACCACAGGCCGCAGGGGACTTCTGCTCCGGCGCCTGGAGCACCTCTCCCCCTCCTTCTTCACTGACCTTGGCACCTGCAAGGCTGTTCCTCACTCCTCTCACTCTCCCAGCTGCTGTGTGTGGTGCAGCGCTTTTTCCCCCTGTCTTAAATATGCTCTCACAGAGGCGCAAAACAACATCACTTATTGGCTCAGCTCTGGTCAGCAGTGGGGCCCTTACCAGTTATCTCAACTCTTCGGGCCCACATTGGGCGCCAAAAGGACTGTTGTGGTTTAATCCGGCTGGCAGCTAAGCACCACACAGCCGTTCGCTTACCCTCCCACCTCCCTCCCTGGGATAATAATAATAGTAACGGTAATAGTACTACTACTACTAATGTGTACAAAACAATTGATGCACAATGCAATTGCTCACCACCCACTGACCGATGCCCAGCCTGTCCCTGAGCAGCTGGTACCCTCCATTCTGGCCAGCCACCCCATATTAATTGTTCAGCATGACATCATATGGTATGGAATACCCCTTTGGCCAGTTGGCCAGCTGTCCTGGGTCTGTCCCCTCCCAGCTCCTGCTGCACCCCCAGCCTGCCCGCTGGCAGGACAGAGCGAGAAGCTGAAAAGTCCTTGGCCTGGTGTAAGCACTGCTCTGCAACAATTAAAACATCATCATCTTATCAACATTATTCTCATCCCAAATCCCAAACACGACACCCTACCAGCTACTAGGAGGAAAATTAACTCTATCCTAGCTGTAACCAGGACAAGCATAAGGAGAGCACCAACCTAACCTCTCTGAAGAAACAGTGTCCCACCATGAGGGCTAGACCCCACCATGAGTACTGGCCACACATGTGATGAAACAAGGTGATTAAAAAGAAGTGGTATGTATTCTATGAAAAGAAGTTGCCACACAGATGATATTTTGTGTTGTTGTTTGTTTTTTGTTTTTTTCTTCTCAGAATTGTCTAACATGCTATTTTGCATTGTACAGCATTTCTTTTAGTGGCTTTATTTATAATTAAATATATATAGCTTATCAGTTTGGTCATTTATTGTAAAAAGAGAGTGAAATTTTCATCAGCTTTTGATGAGAAGATTGTAACTTGCTCCTAAATTTAGCCCCTCCATGTACTTACTCTTGAAATAACTGGGCATGCTTTGACTGACTGACATTTCTTTCTAAAAGTTTGTTCTTGTTTAACTGGTGACGTTTAAGAGCAATTGCAGTAACACAGAAGGGGAGACACAGAAAACTCAATTCACAGATTACATCTGTTCTATCTTTTTTCTTTGTAATAAGAGGAGTTATATAGTGGAATGTGATGGTGTATCCCATCCTCCCCCCCCCATCTGACCTTTCACTGTTAACCCTGCTCAAGCAGTAATCACCAGTGGCAGCTGTGATGGCTGCATCTGGCTCAGAATGGATTCTGGGGAGACAGATAATAACACAGTATCCAAGGGCTAATTGAGCATGCACCAGTAAAATGTAGCTTGTATGCAAACATGTCTGAGTCAATCATCTTACGCCATAAATAGGGGACAGCCCAGAGCCCATTGAAACCTCCTGCACAGCAGCAGGCTGTATGCCAGGATCTCCCTTTGAGTAGGGATACCTCTCAAGGTTACTCTTCGAGGTTGAGAGATTCCTTACACGCAACAGATCCTCAGCAAGTGACTAATAGCATGTTGAAACTTTGCAAACTTTGCTAAGTTGCATCTCGGATTGATTGTGCACATAAATCTTTTAGACATAAACTGTTGACTAAGTCTGGGACTAAGACTGCATCCAGCCACACCCAGACTCCTCTGAGAAGGAGTTTGGAAAACAAGGAGGTCTACTCTGAACCTCATGACTCAACAGGAGAGTCTCCTTGATGATTTTGTCTGACCCTTTCCTCTGTGCAATAAATAACTGTGTACCTTGCCATTGAATCTTGTTAAACTACTCTCTTATTTACCATTAACTTTGTTAAATCACCATCTTATATCAATAAAACATATTGTGGTGGTTTTATTCAGGTGGGCAGCTGAGCTCTACCACTCCCCCTCCTCAAAAGAAAAGGGGGAGAAAATACGATGGAAAGGGCTCAAGGGTTGAGATAAGGACAGGGAGATCACTCAACAATTATCATCACGGGCAAAACAGACTCAGAGTAGGGAGATTAATGCAATTTATTACCTATTACTAACAAGCTAGAGCATTGAGAAACTCAAAACAAACTAAAAACACCTTCCCCCCATCCACCCTCTTCTACATAGTCCCCCCAAGCAGTGCTGGGGAACGGGGGAATGGGGGTTGCGGTAAGTCCATAGCACTTTGTCTCCGCTGCTCCTTCACGGTCACTCTCTTCCCCTGCTCCAACATGGGGTCCCTCCCATGGGATGCAGTCCTTTTGAACTGATCCTACGTGGGCTTCCCACAGGCAGCAGCTTTTCAAGAACTGCTCCAAATATGGGTCCATACCACGGGGTTCCATCCATCAGGAGCAAACTGTTCCAACCTGGGTCTCCCATGGGCAGCAGCTCCCCCCAGATCACCTGCTCCAGCATGGGCTCCTCTCCATGGGATACAGGTCTGGCCCAGAATATGCTCTGGCAGGGGTTCTCCAGAGGCCACAGCCTCCTTCAGGGCAGATCCACCTGCTCCACCATGGGGTCCTCCATGGGCTGCAGCATGGAAATCTACTCCACCGTGGTACTCCATGGGCTGCAGGGGGACAGCCTGCTCCACCAGGGGCCTCTCCTCTGGCCACAGGGGAACTTCTGCTCTGGCACCTGGAGCACCTCCTCCCCCTCCTTCTGTGCTGACTTTGGTGTCTGTGGGGAGGTTTCTCACTCCTTGCTCTCCCAGCTGCTGTTGAGAAGCAGTTTTTTGTTTGTTTCTTTCTTCTTTTTAGTTTTCTTGGATGTGCTCTCACACAGGCATGGACTGTGTTGCTCATGGCTTGGCTCTGGGCAGCGGTGGGCCCCTCTGGGGCCGGATGAAATTGTCCCTTATCTGCCACGGGGAGCCTTCTGGATTCTTCTCATGGGGGCTGCCACTGCAGCCCCCCCAGAACCTTGCCATGTGAACCCAATACACTGGGGCAGCTAGGTCATTACTGGCCTGTAAAGTATCAGGGATTAAATTAACTAATGAAACCCTAAAAAGTGATGGGGGTAGAAGGGGCTGGGGTAACAGTGCCACCTTTGGGGGATACCAAGCTGAGACTAGGGGATAAAATGATCTCTGGGCAATTATTGTATGTACCCAAGGCAGGGACTAACTTGTTGGGAAGGGATTTGATGATGAAATTGGGCATTCAGATAGTAAATTGTTAGACTGCAATAACAGTGGTATTAATGGAGTGCTCTCAGGCCCTGAGAGCAAAGATATATTCACCTCTGACTGGAAAGACTCTGAAACGGGGCAGAAGCATCAATACAGATGGACAATTTTACCTCAGGGGTTTACAGGGCCACCGATTTATTTGGGTAAGTTCTAGAACAGATTTTGGAGCAATTCCAACCTCCTGAGGAGGTGTTACTGTTACAATATGTGGATGATCGTTTATTGTCAGGACAGGAGAAAACAGTTGTGAAGGAAGCCACTAACAAGCTATTCAACTTTCTGGGAAAGCAGGGCTTGGGAGTATTGAAAAATCTAATCTAGGCATCTAATGTCTGAGGGAAAACGGAGAATAAATCCAGAGAGGATTCAGGGAATTGTTGAATACTAAGAAAGAAGTAAAAAGTTTTTAAGAGAAAGGTTTTTTTTTAAGGAATCAGGAGCCACGAATTCTGAAGGAAAAACGGATACTCCCTGATGGGAGAGAAATGCTGAATAAAGCACCAATGAGGCAAATATTAATTGTTTTACATCAAGAGTGTCATTGGGAGGTGCAAGCAATGTGTAATGCTGTGCTAAGAAAGTATGTCTGTGTAGGAATATACACTTCAGTGAAGCAAATATGCAGAGGATGTACCATATGCCTAAAGGTAAATAAAAAGGTCATCCATAACCCACCTAGAGGGGGATGGGAGCCAGGGATTCGACCTTTCCAAAGTACACATGTAGACTTTACTGAGTTACCTGAAGTAGGGAGACTTAAGTACTTGGTTGTCCTAATTGACCATCTGATTGGATGGGTGCAAGACCAAAGAAGCTTACAGCAAGTGTAACTCAGCAGAGCATAACAGAATCTAAAAGCTAGACTCCTGAAAGTTTGCGTCATTAAATCTAGTTCAGATAGTTCAAACATTTACAGCTACAGCCAGTTTTGTGAACATTGTGCAAGTGTCTCAACAGTGTGATTTCTTACTAAAAATATGATGAAATGGATCATGGTAGAAATTTAAGCTATTTATGTCTTTGCAGGTCTGGAGCCAGGAATTGTCACTAGATGGGATTGTGGTGGTTTTACTTTGCTGGGCAGCTGAACTCCACCACAACCGCTCTCTCACTCCCCCTCCTCAGAAGAAGAGGGGGAGAAGAAAGTATGCTGGAAAGAAAAAAGCCTCATGGGTTGAGATAAGGATAATTTAATTAAAGGGAAAAGAAAGAGGGAAAAAAAAGAAAAAAGAAAGCAAAGGCCATGCAGAAACACACAGAGAGAGAAAAAACACATTCTCTACTTCCTGTTAACGAATGATGTTTGGCCACATCCCGGGAAGCAGGGCCTCAGTATGCATAGCAGGTGTTTGGGAGGACAGACGTCTTCATAACAAGAGCCCCCACTCTCCTTCCCCTTTCCCACCTTTTATTGCTGAGTGTGACATCATATGGTATGGAATATCCCTTTGGTTGGTTTAGGTCAGCTGCCCTGGTGATGTCCCCTCCCCACCTCTTGCCCAGCCCCAGCCTGCTGGCTCTTGGTGGGGGGGGGGTTGGAGGTAGTCTTGATGCTGTGCCACTATTGCTCAGCAGTAGACAAAACACTGGTGTGATACTTTTTTTCCAGGAGCTTCTGAGTAACATGGTAGCTGGGGCAGTAGCCTGAGCATATGTACCACACCTTCGGTCAGAACAAGGTATGTATATCTGAACTGGAAAGCACACCAACATACTCCTTGCAAAGGCTTATACTGGTCCATGCAGCAGACTGGCTTAACCAATATGGAGGTCTAAATATCATTGTAAACATTCTATGTGTTAATAATTTTGTAAGAATTAAAACTGATCTTGGAGCGGGGTGAGGAGGCAGTAGGAGACCTCCAAAAATTCTCAACCCTCTTTAAAATGAAGATTTGTTCTGAATTAATGTGAATGTAATTCACGAAAATTAAGATTGAAAACTGACAATGCTGTAAAAACAGCTCCTAATGGTGAGTGGCTTATGGTGTTCCTTTTGAGGATGAAAAGATGCTTTTTAAAAGCATAGCATTTAATTGAGTACTTGCATTCATCTTTCTGTATCTAAATAGAAAGTCATTCTGTGCAAGTTAGATGATGCTTTGCAATGATGTTTTAAGCCACAGGTCATTTAGTATTGTGAGGTGCTGGAAAAAAAGTACTAAATTTCCTTTTCTTTATTTAGGGCAAGAAAAGAATACTGTGAGAATCTGAGGCTTGCTTCAGGCAGGCCATACTGTCCCTTCAGTGTCAAAGCCAGATGGCTGGGGAGTGACCAAAGGAGCCAGGGAACTGATGCAGCAGAAAGAAGCAACAACTGAACAACAGCTGAAGGAGCTCTTCCAGAAACAGAAGTTCTAATCCACTGCAGTTGTCTGAATGTTAGAATGATTTATCTACAGAACAACTCATGCTTTACAAGAAAATTTGTGAAGATGAGTACCCTGTTAATTTAGCAGTTAACTTTTAATAAAAGACAAAATTCAGGGACAATGTGATTATGGATTACACATGTAAAACATTGATAAAATCTTTCTTTGGGCATATATTTTAGAGTCAGAAGGAGCTTCTCTTAGCTAGGTACCATTAACTGGGTAGACACAGAAATACACTGAAAGCAATAATTGGCTCAATTAACCTACAGAAAGAGAAAAGCCATCTATAAATACTTTATCAATAGACTTCCACTCCTGAGTCTGTTTTCAATTTGGGATTATGTAGGAGCTTCCTCAGACTTCAGGATTTGTTAAAGGCCACTTCAGGTACACACAAGCTGCCCATGCTTCAGACACAGTTACCTATAGTCACATTCTTGACATCAAAACAATAAAAGTAAACTGGAAAATATATTGTTTAAATGGAATCAAAGGGGAGAGAAATGAGATGTTGAAGAAATTTCTTACATGCAGAAGAATGTTTCAGAGAAAATTTGAGAAAAAAAAAAGAGTGACAGGTAAATAACTCATTTTTTGTCTCAGGATACTATGTATACAAGATGTATTCCTTTGGAGAGTGAGTCTTAAGAGATTCTGAAATTTAAAAAAACAAATAAATTAAAAGTAATATGATGGAATAGGATCATATTATAGAATCATAGAATGCCTTAGGTTGGAAGGGACCTTAAAGATCATGTAATTCCAACCCCCCTGCCATGGGCAGGAACACCTTCCACTAGACCAGGTTGCTCAAAGCCCCATCCAACCTGGCCTTAAACTCTTCCAGGGAGGGGGCATCCACAACTTCTCTGGGCAACCTGTTCCAGTGCCTCACCATCCTCACAGTGAAGAATTTATTCCTTATATCTAATCTAAATCTACCCTCTTTTAGTTTAAGGCCATTACTCCTTGTCCTATCACTACACTCCCTGATAAAGAGTCCCTCCCCAGCTTTCTTGTAGGCCTCCTTTAGGTATTGGAAGATTGTTATAAGGTCTCGCCTTCTCTTCTCCAGGCTGGGCAACCCCAACTCCTTCAGCCTCTCTTAATAGGAGAGGTGCTCCAACCCCTTGATCATCTTTGTGGCCCTCCTCTGGACTTGTTCTAATACTTCTGTATCCTTCTTGTGCTGGGGGCCTCAGAGCTGAACACAGTACTCCAGGTGAGGTTTCACGAGAGCAGAGTAGAGGGGGAGAATCACCTCCCTCAACCTGCTGGCCACACTTCTTTTGATGCAGCCCAGGATATGGTTGGCTTTCTGGGCTGCAAGCGCACATTGCCAGCTCATATCTCGTCAACCAAAATCCCCAAGTCTTTCTCATCAGGGCTGCTCTCAGTCCATTCTCTGCCCAACCTGTATTTGTGCTTGGCATTACCCTGGCCCAGATGCATGACCTTGCACTTGGCCTTGTTGAACCTCATGAGGTTCGCACAGGCTCACCTCTCAAGCCTGTCAAGGTCCCTCTGGATGGCATCCCTTCCCTCCAGCATGTCGACTACACCACACATCTTGGTGTCATCGGCAAACTTGCTGAGGATGCACTTAATTCCATTGTCCATGTCACCAACAAAAGATGTTAAACAGTGCCAGTCCCAATACTGACCCCTGAGGAACACCACTCGTTACTGATCTCCACCTGGACATCAAGCCGTTGACTGCAACTCTTTTAGTGAGACCATCCAGCCAATTCCTTATCCACCCCCAAGTGTGGACCATCCATCAAATCCATCTCTCTCCAATTTAGAGACCAGGATATCATGGGGGACACAGTGTCAAATGCTTTGCATAAGTCCAGGTAGATGATGTCAGTTGCTCTTCCCCTATCCACCAATGCTGTAACCCCATTGTAGAAGGCCACCAGATTTGTCAGGCATGATCTGCCCTTAGTGAAGCCATGTTGACTGTCACCAATCACTTCCTTATTTTCCATGTGCCTTAGCATAGTTTCCAGGAGGATCTGCTCCATGATCTTGCCAGGCACAGAGGTGAGACTGACCGGCCTGTAGTTCCTTGAGTCTTCCTTTTTTCCCTTTTTAAAAACGGGGGTTATGTTTCCCCTCTTCCAGTCAGTGGGAATGTCACCGGGCTGCCACAACTTCTCAAATATGATGGTTAGTGGCTTAACAACTTAATCTGCCAGTTCCCTCAGAACCTGTGGATGCTTCTCATCAGGTCCCATGGCCTTGTGCACCTTCATGTTCCTTAGATGGTCTCAGACCTGATCTTCTTATTGAGTGCACCCTCAGTAAGTTGGGGGGGAAGTGTCAATCTGCCAGAGGGTAGGAAGACCCTTCAGAGGGACTGGAAATTTTGCCTGAAAGCCAAAAGCAGATAAATCAAGAAAGTGGATATTTTAAAATGTAGATTATTTTGAAAACAAGCATGTAAGTATATATGCACTACATTAAACTCCTTTCCTTCTTAAACTCTTCTGGATGTTCCCCCTGCAGAAAGTGGAATAATGCAAAATCTCTGAAACAAAACAGCCAGATCTTTGATCACCACCAAAATGCTCACAGCATTAAAGATGTATGCATGATAAGGTGGCTTAAAATAGAAGCTGCCTACAACTGGTAAAGAAATGTTTTGAGCAATTCTTACTAGTTTAGGGACTTCCTGTGGGAAAGATTGCAGCTTGACTGTTTTGTTTTTTGTTTTTTTTTTAAATGTCCAACACAGAATTTTTAAGAACCATGATATTTAAGAAGATGATCATATATGATTTTAAGCACTTAATTTTAGATACTCAATTTAAAAAGGACAAAATTTAACAGACACTAACAATGACAATAAACATTGAAAAGGAATTTTGAAGCCATTCAAAATGGACTGGACCCAAGGGGGAAGCTACACAACCCCTGTTTGATTCTTGTCCCAGGCTGGGCTTAGAAAAGATTTGACGATGAGATGAAAATTAGTTGATAGGGTGTTTTATTGATCACTACAGTACACCTAAGCCCTCCGTAAAAAAAAAACCACAACTCCAAAAAAATGCAAAACTGAGCAGCAAAGCTGCAAAGCCAATAAAGCTTTGTTTCCCATTTCCTTCTGTATAATGTCTTAGTGAGGGGTAACGGAACTTAGATTTGTTAACGCTTTCTAAGCGTTATTACATGAGTTCCTGGTTTATTACGTGAGTTGTTAAGGAATCAAGAGAGAGACTGATAGTACAATTCTAGGAAATTTATTTCCTTAGGAAGCCTGTCTGAAAAGTTAGATAATTAGAGGTGAAAGAGACTTTAGAAGATCACCACCTCTATTTAGTATCCTAAGGTAGGATCAACTAATCATAGGAGACATTTGTTTAAACTGTTTGGAAATAGATTAATGATGGAGATTTTGTGCCAACGCCAGGCAAACTTCATTCTTCTTAACAAACTTTTCCTAATCTGAATACTTCTTGATGGAAATTAAATCCATTATTTTTTCCAGATCATTACAGACATGAAGAATTTATTCCTTTTGTCTTAGCTGAAGGAGTTCATCTACAGAAGAGAAAATCCAGTCTTTACTATCTAAATAAACCTTTACTCACAAGACTGAATGTAAGGACAAGAGGGATCTCAACAAACCATAAACTTTGGAAACTTTCTACAAGTTCACTGGGCTGTACATCAGAAGATGGCTGTATTTATAGTCAACTCCAAAATTTTGAGGAACCCCATGCAAAAGCATTCTGTCCTGTGGCCTAAAAACCTGCAGTTCGATGGTCAGGTATCCCTTTATCCAACCTGTTGGACTGATTCATCTATAAACTGCAGGAAAGCAAGGAGTTTTGCATTTATTTATTTATTTACTGCGAAGAATGAAATTCTGGACTAAGGTACAAGATCACAAAACAACCTTTTTTCTTTTTTTTTCCTGTTGTGGTGGTTTTACCTTACTAGGCAGCTGAACTCCACCACAACTGCTCTCTCACTCCCCCTCCTCAGAAGAGGAGGGGAAGAAGAAAAGGAAAGAAACAACTCAAGGGTTGAGATAAGGATAATTTAATTAAAGGAAAAAATAATTATTAGGGGAAAATTATTATAAATTAAATAATTTAACTAAAGGGAAAAGTGAAAGGGAAAAAGGGAAGTAAAAAAAAGCAAAGGCCGTGTGGAAGCACAGAGGAACGAAATTACTCTCTACTTCCCACCAACGAGCGATGCTTGAGCACGTCCTTGAAGCAAGGCCTCAACACACGTAGCCATTGTTTGGGAGGACAGACGTTTTCACAGCAAGAGCCCACCCCTCCCCCTCCTTCATTTTTCCACCTTTTATTGCTGAGTATGACATCATATGGTATGGAATATCCCTTTGGTTGGTTTAGGTCAGCTGCCCTGGTGATGTCCCCTCCCCACCTCTTGCCCACCCCTAGCCTGCTGGCTCTTGGGGAGGGGGGGTTGGAGGTAGTCTTGATGCTGTGCCACTATTGCTCAGCAGTAGACAAAACATTGGTGTGATACCAATGCTGTTCTAGCTACAGGTGCAGAGCACAGCACTGTATGGGCCGCTGCGGGGAAAGTTAACTCCATCCCAGCCAGTATACCTGTTCCTTTCAGAGGAAAGTTTTCTAGGAATTGTACTGAACTTGAAATCTCCATATCCCACAAATACCTTCCTAAAGCAATTTGTAGGTCATACCTTCTTTTTCAACTCAATAGATAAATGCAGTGGTAGGTTCAGTGACATTTTTTACCTAAGTATTAACATAAGTGGATTCATATATTCATCTTGTTCTACTATTGTCCTAGACCCGCTAAACTTGAACAGGAAAAAGAGATATTGGCAGCGTATGAAAGGGTTCAAGCTCCTTCGGAAGTGGTTGGTACTGAAGCACAGCTCGTCTTGGCACCCCAACTGTCGGTGTTGGGCTGGATGTTCAAAGGGAGGGTCCCCTTTACACATCATGCAACTGATGCTACATGGAGCAAGTGGGTTGCACTGATTACTCAGCGGGCTCGAACAGGAAACCCCAGTCGCCCAGGAATCCTGGAAGTGCTTATGGACTGGCCAGAAGGCAAATACTTTGGGGATATCACAAGTTGACACGTGCTAAAGAGGCCCCACTGTATAATAAACTACCAGAAAATGAGAAGCAATATGCCCTGTTCACTGATGGGTCCTGTCGTATTGTGGG
The DNA here is from genome assembly GCF_964034855.1 of Anser brachyrhynchus. NCBI lineage: Eukaryota > Metazoa > Chordata > Aves > Anseriformes > Anatidae > Anser > Anser brachyrhynchus. The sequence goes on along the minus strand of NW_027663579.1, from coordinate 469 downwards.
AAAGCATCGGAGGTGGAAGGCTGCTGTCTGGAGTCCTACACAACAAGTTGCAGAAACTGCTGAAGGAGAAAGTGAATGGAGCCACTTTGCGGAAGTGAAGTGCTCTATTTCTATGCTGATTCACAGATGGTGGCAAATGCCTCGTGGGGCTGGCTACAGCAATGGAAGCAGAACAACTGGCAGTGCAAAGGCAAACCCATCTGGGCTGCTGCATTGTGGCAAGATATTGCTGCCCAGGTAGAGAACCTGGTTGTAAAGGTACGCCATGTAGATGCTCATGTGCCCAAGAATCGGGCTACTGAAGAACATCGAAACAACCAGCAGGAGGATCAGGCTGCTAAGACTGAAGTGGCTCAGGTGGACCTGGACTGGCAACATAAGGGTGAACTATTTATAGCTTGATGGGCCCTTGCCTACCCCCGATAATGCCTCCCTGGGGGCCCGAGCTTTCGACCCACGGGAACGATGG
>NW_027663580.1:27500-39736 GCF_964034855.1 Anser brachyrhynchus | reverse complement strand
ACGTGTTTTTTCGGGTCTAACTCGGGTTCAGCTTCTTGTTGCGGTTAGGGTTATGTTTAGGGTTGTTAGGAAAGAGCGAAGACGCAGAGTCCTGTTGAGTGTGGGGTTGCGTAAAGGCTCCCCCAGGGAGTTCAGGTGTACCCAAAGGCTTCCGCTGAGAGCACTTTTTGATGGCAGAAAGTGGCACCGTACGTGTTTTTTCGGGTCTAACTCGGGTTGAGCTTCTTGTTGCGGTTAGGGTTATGTTTAGGGTTGTTAGGAAAGAGTGAAGACGCAGAGTCCTGTTGAGTGTGGGGTTGCGTAAAGGCTCCCCCAGGGAGTTCAGGTGTACCCAAAGGCTTCCGCTGAGAGCACTTTTTGATGGCAGAAAGTGGCACCGTACGTGTTTTTTCGGGTCTAACTCGGGTTCAGCTTCTTGTTGCGGTTAGGGTTATGTTTAGGGTTGTTAGGAAAGAGGGAAGACGCAGAGTCCTGTTGAGTGTGGGGTTGCGTAAAGGCTCCCCCAGGGAGTTCAGGTGTACCCAAAGGCTTCCGCTGAGAGCACTTTTTGATGGCAGAAAGTGGCACCGTACGTGTTTTTTCGGGTCTAACTCGGGTTCAGCTTCTTGTTGCGGTTAGGGTTATGTTTAGGGTTGTTAGGAAAGAGCGAAGACGCAGAGTCCTGTTGAGTGTGGGGTTGCGTAAAGGCACCCCCAGGGAGTTCAGGTGTACCCAAAGGCTTCCGCTGAGAGCACTTTTGGATGGCAGAAAGTGGCACCGTACGTGTTTTTTCGGGTCTAACTCGGGTTCAGCTTCTTGTTGCGGTTAGGGTTATGTTTAGGGTTGTTAGGAAAGAGTGAAGACGCAGAGTCCTGTTGAGTGTGGGGTTGCGTAAAGGCTCCCCCAGGGAGTTCAGGTGTACCCAAAGGCTTCCGCTGAGAGCACTTTTTGATGGCAGAAAGTGGCACCGTACGTGTTTTTTCGGGTCTAACTCGGGTTCAGCTTCTTGTTGCGGTTAGGGTTATGTTTAGGGTTGTTAGGAAAGAGTGAAGACGCAGAGTCCTGTTGAGTGTGGGGTTGCGTAAAGGCTCCCCCAGGGAGTTCAGGTGTACCCAAAGGCTTCCGCTGAGAGCACTTTTTGATGGCAGAAAGTGGCACCGTACGTGTTTTTTCGGGTCTAACTCGGGTTCAGCTTCTTGTTGCGGTTAGGGTTATGTTTAGGGTTGTTAGGAAAGAGTGAAGACGCAGAGTCCTGTTGAGTGTGGGGTTGCGTAAAGGCTCCCCCAGGGAGTTCAGGTGTACCCAAAGGCTTCCGCTGAGAGCACTTTTTGATGGCAGAAAGTGGCACCGTACGTGTTTTTTCGGGTCTAACTCGGGTTCAGCTTCTTGTTGCGGTTAGGGTTATGTTTAGGGTTGTTAGGAAAGAGTGAAGACGCAGAGTCCTGTTGAGTGTGGGGTTGCGTAAAGGCTCCCCCAGGGAGTTCAGGTGTACCCAAAGGCTTCCGCTGAGAGCACTTTTTGATGGCAGAAAGTGGCACCGTACGTGTTTTTTCGGGTCTAACTCGGGTTCAGCTTCTTGTTGCGGTTAGGGTTATGTTTAGGGTTGTTAGGAAAGAGTGAAGACGCAGAGTCCTGTTGAGTGTGGGGTTGCGTAAAGGCTCCCCCAGGGAGTTCAGGTGTACCCAAAGGCTTCCGCTGAGAGCACTTTTTGATGGCAGAAAGTGGCACCGTACGTGTTTTTTCGGGTCTAACTCGGGTTCAGCTTCTTGTTGCGGTTAGGGTTATGTTTAGGGTTGTTAGGAAAGAGTGAAGACGCAGAGTCCTGTTGAGTGTGGGGTTGCGTAAAGGCTCCCCCAGGGAGTTCAGGTGTACCCAAAGGCTTCCGCTGAGAGCACTTTTTGATGGCAGAAAGTGGCACCGTACGTGTTTTTTCGGGTCTAACTCGGGTTCAGCTTCTTGTTGCGGTTAGGGTTATGTTTAGGGTTGTTAGGAAAGAGTGAAGACGCAGAGTCCTGTTGAGTGTGGGGTTGCGTAAAGGCTCCCCCAGGGAGTTCAGGTGTACCCAAAGGCTTCCGCTGAGAGCACTTTTTGATGGCAGAAAGTGGCACCGTACGTGTTTTTTCGGGTCTAACTCGGGTTCAGCTTCTTGTTGCGGTTAGGGTTATGTTTAGGGTTGTTAGGAAAGAGTGAAGACGCAGAGTCCTGTTGAGTGTGGGGTTGCGTAAAGGCTCCCCCAGGGAGTTCAGGTGTACCCAAAGGCTTCCGCTGAGAGCACTTTTTGATGGCAGAAAGTGGCACCGTACGTGTTTTTTCGGGTCTAACTCGGGTTCAGCTTCTTGTTGCGGTTAGGGTTATGTTTAGGGTTGTTAGGAAAGAGTGAAGACGCAGAGTCCTGTTGAGTGTGGGGTTGCGTAAAGGCTCCCCCAGGGAGTTCAGGTGTACCCAAAGGCTTCCGCTGAGAGCACTTTTTGATGGCAGAAAGTGGCACCGTACGTGTTTTTTCGGGTCTAACTCGGGTTCAGCTTCTTGTTGCGGTTAGGGTTATGTTTAGGGTTGTTAGGAAAGAGTGAAGACGCAGAGTCCTGTTGAGTGCGGGGTTGCGTAAAGGCTCCCCCAGGGAGTTCAGGTGTACCCAAAGGCTTCCGCTGAGAGCACTTTTGGATGGCAGAAAGTGGCACCGTACGTGTTTTTTCGGGTCTAACTCGGGTTCAGCTTCTTGTTGCGGTTAGGGTTATGTTTAGGGTTGTTAGGAAAGAGTGAAGACGCAGAGTCCTGTTGAGTGTGGGGTTGCGTAAAGGCTCCCCCAGGGAGTTCAGGTGTACCCAAAGGCTTCCGCTGAGAGCACTTTTTGATGGCAGAAAGTGGCACCGTACGTGTTTTTTCGGGTCTAACTCGGGTTCAGCTTCTTGTTGCGGTTAGGGTTATGTTTAGGGTTGTTAGGAAAGAGTGAAGACGCAGAGTCCTGTTGAGTGTGGGGTTGCGTAAAGGCTCCCCCAGGGAGTTCAGGTGTACCCAAAGGCTTCCGCTGAGAGCACTTTTTGATGGCAGAAAGTGGCACCGTACGTGTTTTTTCGGGTCTAACTCGGGTTCAGCTTCTTGTTGCGGTTAGGGTTATGTTTAGGGTTGTTAGGAAAGAGTGAAGACGCAGAGTCCTGTTGAGTGTGGGGTTGCGTAAAGGCTCCCCCAGGGAGTTCAGGTGTACCCAAAGGCTTCCGCTGAGAGCACTTTTTGATGGCAGAAAGTGGCACCGTACGTGTTTTTTCGGGTCTAACTCGGGTTCAGCTTCTTGTTGCGGTTAGGGTTATGTTTAGGGTTGTTAGGAAAGAGCGAAGACGCAGAGTCCTGTTGAGTGTGGGGTTGCGTAAAGGCTCCCCCAGGGAGTTCAGGTGTACCCAAAGGCTTCCGCTGGGAGCACTTTTTGATGGCAGAAAGTGGCACCGTACGTGTTTTTTCGGGTCTAACTCGGGTTCAGCTTCTTGTTGCGGTTAGGGTTATGTTTAGGGTTGTTAGGAAAGAGCGAAGACGCAGAGTCCTGTTGAGTGTGGGGTTGCGTAAAGGCTCCCCCAGGGAGTTCAGGTGTACCCAAAGGCTTCCGCTGAGAGCACTTTTGGATGGCAGAAAGTGGCACCGTACGTGTTTTTTCGGGTCTAACTCGGGTTCAGCTTCTTGTTGCGGTTAGGGTTATGTTTAGGGTTGTTAGGAAAGAGTGAAGACGCAGAGTCCTGTTGAGTGTGGGGTTGCGTAAAGGCTCCCCCAGGGAGTTCAGGTGTACCCAAAGGCTTCCGCTGAGAGCACTTTTTGATGGCAGAAAGTGGCACCGTACGTGTTTTTTCGGGTCTAACTCGGGTTCAGCTTCTTGTTGCGGTTAGGGTTATGTTTAGGGTTGTTAGGAAAGAGTGAAGACGCAGAGTCCTGTTGAGTGTGGGGTTGCGTAAAGGCTCCCCCAGGGAGTTCAGGTGTACCCAAAGGCTTCCGCTGAGAGCACTTTTTGATGGCAGAAAGTGGCACCGTACGTGTTTTTTCGGGTCTAACTCGGGTTCAGCTTCTTGTTGCGGTTAGGGTTATGTTTAGGGTTGTTAGGAAAGAGTGAAGACGCAGAGTCCTGTTGAGTGTGGGGTTGCGTAAAGGCTCCCCCAGGGAGTTCAGGTGTACCCAAAGGCTTCCGCTGAGAGCACTTTTTGATGGCAGAAAGTGGCACCGTACGTGTTTTTTCGGGTCTAACTCGGGTTCAGCTTCTTGTTGCGGTTAGGGTTATGTTTAGGGTTGTTAGGAAAGAGTGAAGACGCAGAGTCCTGTTGAGTGTGGGGTTGCGTAAAGGCTCCCCCAGGGAGTTCAGGTGTACCCAAAGGCTTCCGCTGAGAGCACTTTTGGATGGCAGAAAGTGGCACCGTACGTGTTTTTTCGGGTCTAACTCGGGTTGAGCTTCTTGTTGCGGTTAGGGTTATGTTTAGGGTTGTTAGGAAAGAGTGAAGACGCAGAGTCCTGTTGAGTGTGGGGTTGCGTAAAGGCTCCCCCAGGGAGTTCAGGTGTACCCAAAGGCTTCCGCTGAGAGCACTTTTTGATGGCAGAAAGTGGCACCGTACGTGTTTTTTCGGGTCTAACTCGGGTTCAGCTTCTTGTTGCGGTTAGGGTTATGTTTAGGGTTGTTAGGAAAGAGCGAAGACGCAGAGTCCTGTTGAGTGTGGGGTTGCGTAAAGGCTCCCCCAGGGAGTTCAGGTGTACCCAAAGGCTTCCGCTGAGAGCACTTTTTGATGGCAGAAAGTGGCACCGTACGTGTTTTTTCGGGTCTAACTCGGGTTCAGCTTCTTGTTGCGGTTAGGGTTATGTTTAGGGTTGTTAGGAAAGAGTGAAGACGCAGAGTCCTGTTGAGTGTGGGGTTGCGTAAAGGCTCCCCCAGGGAGTTCAGGTGTACCCAAAGGCTTCCGCTGAGAGCACTTTTGGATGGCAGAAAGTGGCACCGTACGTGTTTTTTCGGGTCTAACTCGGGTTCAGCTTCTTGTTGCGGTTAGGGTTATGTTTAGGGTTGTTAGGAAAGAGTGAAGACGCAGAGTCCTGTTGAGTGTGGGGTTGCGTAAAGGCTCCCCCAGGGAGTTCAGGTGTACCCAAAGGCTTCCGCTGAGAGCACTTTTTGATGGCAGAAAGTGGCACCGTACGTGTTTTTTCGGGTCTAACTCGGGTTCAGCTTCTTGTTGCGGTTAGGGTTATGTTTAGGGTTGTTAGGAAAGAGTGAAGACGCAGAGTCCTGTTGAGTGCGGGGTTGCGTAAAGGCTCCCCCAGGGAGTTCAGGTGTACCCAAAGGCTTCCGCTGAGAGCACTTTTTGATGGCAGAAAGTGGCACCGTACGTGTTTTTTCGGGTCTAACTCGGGTTCAGCTTCTTGTTGCGGTTAGGGTTATGTTTAGGGTTGTTAGGAAAGAGTGAAGACGCAGAGTCCTGTTGAGTGTGGGGTTGCGTAAAGGCTCCCCCAGGGAGTTCAGGTGTACCCAAAGGCTTCCGCTGAGAGCACTTTTTGATGGCAGAAAGTGGCACCGTACGTGTTTTTTCGGGTCTAACTCGGGTTCAGCTTCTTGTTGCGGTTAGGGTTATGTTTAGGGTTGTTAGGAAAGAGTGAAGACGCAGAGTCCTGTTGAGTGCGGGGTTGCGTAAAGGCTCCCCCAGGGAGTTCAGGTGTACCCAAAGGCTTCCGCTGAGAGCACTTTTTGATGGCAGAAAGTGGCACCGTACGTGTTTTTTCGGGTCTAACTCGGGTTCAGCTTCTTGTTGCGGTTAGGGTTATGTTTAGGGTTGTTAGGAAAGAGTGAAGACGCAGAGTCCTGTTGAGTGTGGGGTTGCGTAAAGGCTCCCCCAGGGAGTTCAGGTGTACCCAAAGGCTTCCGCTGAGAGCACTTTTTGATGGCAGAAAGTGGCACCGTACGTATTTTTTCGGGTCTAACTCGGGTTCAGCTTCTTGTTGCGGTTAGGGTTATGTTTAGGGTTGTTAGGAAAGAGTGAAGACGCAGAGTCCTGTTGAGTGTGCGGTTGCGTAAAGGCTCCCCCAGGGAGTTCAGGTGTACCCAAAGGCTTCCGCTGAGAGCACTTTTTGATGGCAGAAAGTGGCATCGTACGTGTTTTTTCGGGTCTAACTCGGGTTCAGCTTCTTGTTGCGGTTAGGGTTATGTTTAGGGTTGTTAGGAAAGAGTGAAGACGCAGAGTCCTGTTGAGTGTGGGGTTGCGTAAAGGCTCCCCCAGGGAGTTCAGGTGTACCCAAAGGCTTCCGCTGAGAGCACTTTTTGATGGCAGAAAGTGGCACCGTACGTGTTTTTTCGGGTCTAACTCGGGTTCAGCTTCTTGTTGCGGTTAGGGTTATGTTTAGGGTTGTTAGGAAAGAGTGAAGACGCAGAGTCCTGTTGAGTGTGGGGTTGCGTAAAGGCTCCCCCAGGGAGTTCAGGTGTACCCAAAGGCTTCCGCTGAGAGCACTTTTTGATGGCAGAAAGTGGCACCGTACGTGTTTTTTCGGGTCTAACTCGGGTTCAGCTTCTTGTTGCGGTTAGGGTTATGTTTAGGGTTGTTAGGAAAGAGCGAAGACGCAGAGTCCTGTTGAGTGTGGGGTTGCGTAAAGGCTCCCCCAGGGAGTTCAGGTGTACCCAAAGGCTTCCGCTGAGAGCACTTTTTGATGGCAGAAAGTGGCACCGTACGTGTTTTTTCGGGTCTAACTCGGGTTCAGCTTCTTGTTGCGGTTAGGGTTATGTTTAGGGTTGTTAGGAAAGAGTGAAGACGCAGAGTCCTGTTGAGTGTGGGGTTGCGTAAAGGCTCCCCCAGGGAGTTCAGGTGTACCCAAAGGCTTCCGCTGAGAGCACTTTTGGATGGCAGAAAGTGGCACCGTACGTGTTTTTTCGGGTCTAACTCGGGTTCAGCTTCTTGTTGCGGTTAGGGTTATGTTTAGGGTTGTTAGGAAAGAGTGAAGACGCAGAGTCCTGTTGAGTGCGGGGTTGCGTAAAGGCTCCCCCAGGGAGTTCAGGTGTACCCAAAGGCTTCCGCTGAGAGCACTTTTTGATGGCAGAAAGTGGCACCGTACGTGTTTTTTCGGGTCTAACTCGGGTTCAGCTTCTTGTTGCGGTTAGGGTTATGTTTAGGGTTGTTAGGAAAGAGTGAAGACGCAGAGTCCTGTTGAGTGTGGGGTTGCGTAAAGGCTCCCCCAGGGAGTTCAGGTGTACCCAAAGGCTTCCGCTGAGAGCACTTTTTGATGGCAGAAAGTGGCACCGTACGTGTTTTTTCGGGTCTAACTCGGGTTCAGCTTCTTGTTGCGGTTAGGGTTATGTTTAGGGTTGTTAGGAAAGAGTGAAGACGCAGAGTCCTGTTGAGTGTGGGGTTGCGTAAAGGCTCCCCCAGGGAGTTCAGGTGTACCCAAAGGCTTCCGCTGAGAGCACTTTTTGATGGCAGAAAGTGGCACCGTACGTGTTTTTTCGGGTCTAACTCGGGTTCAGCTTCTTGTTGCGGTTAGGGTTATGTTTAGGGTTGTTAGGAAAGAGTGAAGACGCAGAGTCCTGTTGAGTGTGGGGTTGCGTAAAGGCTCCCCCAGGGAGTTCAGGTGTACCCAAAGGCTTCCGCTGAGAGCACTTTTTGATGGCAGAAAGTGGCACCGTACGTGTTTTTTCGGGTCTAACTCGGGTTCAGCTGTTGCGGTTAGGGTTATGTTTAGGGTTGTTAGGAAAGAGCGAAGACGCAGAGTCCTGTTGAGTGTGGGGTTGCGTAAAGGCTCCCCCAGGGAGTTCAGGTGTACCCAAAGGCCTTCCGCTGAGAGCACTTTTGGATGGCAGAAAGTGGCACCGGTACGTGTTTTTTCGGGTCCTAACTCGGGTTGAGCTTCTTGTTGCGGTTAGGGTTATGTTTAGGGTTGTTAGGAAAGAGTGAAGACGCAGAGTCCTGTTGAGTGTGGGGATTGCGTAAAGGCTCCCCCAGGGAGTTCAGGTGTACCCAAAGGCTTCCGCTGAGAGCACTTTTGGATGGCAGAAGTGGCACCGTACGTGTTTTTTCGGGTCTAACTCGGGTTCAGCTTCTTGTTGCGGTTAGGGTTATGTTTAGGGTTGTTAGGAAAGAGTGAAGACGCAGAGTCCTGTTGAGTGTGGGGTTGCGTAAAGGCTCCCCCAGGGAGTTCAGGTGTACCCAAAGGCTTCCGCTGAGAGCACTTTTTGATGGCAGAAAGTGGCACCGTACGTGTTTTTTCGGGTCTAACTCGGTTGAGCTTCTTGTTGCGGTTAGGGTTATGTTTAGGGTTGTTAGGAAAGAGTGAAGACGCAGAGTCCTGTTGAGTGTGGGGTTGCGTAAAGGCTCCCCCAGGGAGTTCACGTGTACCCAAAGGCTTCCGCTGAGAGCACTTTTTGATGGCAGAAAGTGGCACCGTACGTGTTTTTTCGGGGTCTAACTCGGGTTCAGCTTCTTGTTGCGGTTAGGGTTATGTTTAGGGTTGTTAGGAAAGAGTGAAGACGCAGAGTCCTGTTGAGTGTGGGGTTGCGTAAAGGCTCCCCCAGGGAGTTCAGGTGTACCCAAGGCTTCCGCTGAGAGCACTTTTGGATGGCAGAAAGTGGCACCGTACGTGTTTTTTCGGGTCTAACTCGGGTTCAGCTTCTTGTTGCGGTTAGGGTTATGTTTAGGGTTTGTTAGGAAAGAGCGAAGACGCAGAGTCCTGTTGAGTGTGGGGTTGCGTAAAGGCTCCCCCAGGGAGTTCAGGTGTACCCAAAGGCTTCCGCTGAGAGCACTTTTTGATGGCAGAAAGTGGCACCGTACGTGTTTTTTCGGGTCTAACTCGGGTTCAGCTTCTTGTTGCGGTTAGGGTTATGTTTAGGGTTGTTAGGAAAGAGTGAAGACGCAGAGTCCTGTTGAGTGTGGGGTTGCGTAAAGGCTCCCCCAGGGAGTTCAGGTGTACCCAAAGGCTTCCGCTGAGAGCACTTTTTGATGGCAGAAAGTGGCACCGTACGTGTTTTTTCGGGTCTAACTCGGGTTCAGCTTCTTGTTGCGGTTAGGGTTATGTTTAGGTTGTTAGGAAAGAGTGAAGACGCAGAGTCCTGTTGAGTGTGGGGTTGCGTAAAGGCTCCCCCAGGGAGTTCAGGTGTACCCAAAGGCTTCCGCTGAGAGCACTTTTTGATGGCAGAAAGTGGCACCGTACGTGTTTTTTCGGGTCTAACTCGGGTTCAGCTTCTTGTTGCGGTTAGGGTTATGTTTAGGGTTGTTAGGAAAGAGTGAAGACGCAGAGTCCTGTTGAGTGTGGGGTTGCGTAAAGGCTCCCCCAGGGAGTTCAGGTGTACCCAAAGGCTTCCGCTGAGAGCACTTTTTGATGGCAGAAAGTGGCACCGTACGTGTTTTTTCGGGTCTAACTCGGGTTCAGCTTCTTGTTGCGGTTAGGGTTATGTTTAGGGTTGTTAGGAAAGAGTGAAGACGCAGAGTCCTGTTGAGTGCGGGGTTGCGTAAAGGCTCCCCCAGGGAGTTCAGGTGTACCCAAAGGCTTCCGCTGAGAGCACTTTTTGATGGCAGAAAGTGGCACCGTACGTGTTTTTTCGGGTCTAACTCGGGTTCAGCTTCTTGTTGCGGTTAGGGTTATGTTTAGGGTTGTTAGGAAAGAGTGAAGACGCAGAGTCCTGTTGAGTGTGGGGGTTGCGTAAAGGCTCCCCCAGGGAGTTCAGGTGTACCCAAAGGCTTCCGCTGAGAGCACTTTTGGATGGCAGAAAGTGGCACCGTACATGTTTTTTCGGGTCTAACTCGGGTTCAGCTTCTTGTTGCGGTTAGGGTTATGTTTAGGGTTGTTAGGAAAGAGTGAAGACGCAGAGTCCTGTTGAGTGTGGGGTTGCGTAAAGGCTCCCCCAGGGAGTTCAGGTGTACCCAAAGGCTTCCGCTGAGAGCACTTTTTGATGGCAGAAAGTGGCATCGTACGTGTTTTTTCGGGTCTAACTCGGGTTCAGCTTCTTGTTGCGGTTAGGGTTATGTTTAGGGTTGTTAGGAAAGAGTGAAGACGCAGAGTCCTGTTGAGTGTGGGGTTGCGTAAAGGCTCCCCCAGGGAGTTCAGGTGTACCCAAAGGCTTCCGCTGAGAGCACTTTTTGATGGCAGAAAGTGGCACCGTACGTGTTTTTTTCGGGTCTAACTCGGGTTCAGCTTCTTTTGCGGTTAGGGTTATGTTTAGGGTTGTTAGGAAAGAGTGAAGACGCAGAGTCCTGTTGAGTGTGGGGTTGCGTAAAGGCTCCCCCAGGGAGTTCAGGTGTACCCAAAGGCTTCCGCTGAGAGCACTTTTGGATGGCAGAAAGTGGCACCGTACGTGTTTTTTCGGGTCTAACTCGGGTTCAGCTTCTTGTTGCGGTTAGGGTTATGTTTAGGGTTGTTAGGAAAGAGTGAAGACGCAGAGTCCTGTTGAGTGTGGGGTTGCGTAAAGGCTCCCCCAGGGAGTTCAGGTGTACCCAAAGGCTTCCGCTGAGAGCACTTTTTGATGGCAGAAAGTGGCACCGTACGTGTTTTTTCGGGTCTAACTCGGGTTCAGCTTCTTGTTGCGGTTAGGGTTATGTTTAGGGTTGTTAGGAAAGAGCGAAGACGCAGAGTCCTGTTGAGTGTGGGGTTGCGTAAAGGCTCCCCCAGGGAGTTCAGGTGTACCCAAAGGCTTCCGCTGAGAGCACTTTTGGATGGCAGAAAGTGGCACCGTACGTGTTTTTTCGGGTCTAACTCGGGTTCAGCTTCTTGTTGCGGTTAGGGTTATGTTAGGGTTGTTAGGAAAGAGTGAAGACGCAGAGTCCTGTTGAGTGTGGGGTTGCGTAAAGGCTCCCCCAGGGAGTTCAGGTGTACCCAAAGGCTTCCGCTGAGAGCACTTTTTGATGGCAGAAAGTGGCACCGTACGTGTTCTTTCGGGTCTAACTCGGGTTCAGCTTCTTGTTGCGGTTAGGGTTATGTTTAGGGTTGTTAGGAAAGAGTGAAGACGCAGAGTCCTGTTGAGTGTGGGGTTGCGTAAAGGCTCCCCCAGGGAGTTCAGGTGTACCCAAAGGCTTCCGCTGAGAGCACTTTTGGATGGCAGAAAGTGGCACCGTACGTGTTTTTTCGGGTCTAACTCGGGTTCAGCTTCTTGTTGCGGTTAGGGTTATGTTTAGGGTTGTTAGGAAAGAGTGAAGACGCAGAGTCCTGTTGAGTGTGGGGTTGCGTAAAGGCTCCCCCAGGGAGTTCAGGTGTACCCAAAGGCTTCCGCTGAGAGCACTTTTTGATGCAGAAAGTGGCACCGTACGTGTTTTTTTCGGTCTAACTCGGGTTCAGCTTCTTGTTGCGGTTAGGGTTATGTTTAGGGTTGTTAGGAAAGAGTGAAGACGCAGAGTCCTGTTGAGTGTGGGGTTGCGTAAAGGCTCCCCCAGGGAGTTCAGGTGTACCCAAAGGCCTTCCGCTGAGAGCACTTTTTGATGGCAGAAAGTGGCACCGTAAGTGTTTTTTCGGGTCTAACTCGGGTTCAGCTTCTTGTTGCGGTTAGGGTTATGTTAAGGGTTGTTAGGAAAGAGTGAAGACGCAGAGTCCTGTTGAGTGTGGGGTTGCGTAAAGGCTCCCCCAGGGAGTTCAGGTGTACCCAAAGGCTTCCGCTGAGAGCACTTTTTGATGGCAGAAAGTGGCACCGTACGTGTTTTTTCGGGTCTAACTCGGGTTCAGCTTCTTGTTGCGGTTAGGGTTATGTTTAGGGTTGTTAGGAAAGAGCGAAGACGCAGAGTCCTGTTGAGTGTGGGGTTGCGTAAAGGCTCCCCCAGGGAGTTCAGGTGTACCCAAAGGCTTCCGCTGAGAGCACTTTTTGATGGCAGAAAGTGGCACCGTACGTGTTTTTTCGGGTCTAACTCGGGTTCAGCTTCTTGTTGCGGTTAGGGTTATGTTTAGGGTTGTTAGGAAAGAGTGAAGACGCAGAGTCCTGTTGAGTGTGGGGTTGCGTAAAGGCTCCCCCAGGGAGTTCAGGTGTACCCAAAGGCTTCCGCTGAGAGCACTTTTGGATGGCAGAAAGTGGCACCGTACGTGTTTTTTCGGGTCTAACTCGGGTCAGCTTCTTGTTGCGGTTAGGGTTATGTTTAGGGTTGTTAGGAAAGAGTGAAGACGCAGAGTCCTGTTGAGTGTGGGGTTGCGTAAAGGCTCCCCAGGGAGTTCAGGTGTACCCAAAGGCTTCCGCTGAGAGCACTTTTTGATGGCAGAAAGTGGCACCGTACGTGTTTTTTCGGGTCTAACTCGGGTTGAGCTTCTTGTTGCGGTTAGGGTTATGTTTAGGGTTGTTAGGAAAGAGTGAA
>NW_027663580.1:0-22500 GCF_964034855.1 Anser brachyrhynchus | reverse complement strand
AGGGTTGTAAGGAAAGAGTGAAGACGCAGAGTCCTGTTGAGTGCGGGGTTGCGTAAAGGCTCCCCCAGGGAGTTCAGGTGTACCCAAAGGCTTCCGCTGAGAGCACTTTTTGACGGCAGAAAGTGGCACCGTACGTGCTTTTTCGGGTCTAACTCGGGTTCAGCTTCTTGTTGCGGTTAGGGTTATGTTTAGGGTTGTTAGGAAAGAGTGAAGACGCAGAGTCCTGTTGAGTGTGGGGTTGCGTAAAGGCTCCCCCAGGGAGTTCAGGTGTACCCAAAGGCTTCCGCTGAGAGCACTTTTGGATGGCAGAAAGTGGCACCGTACATGTTTTTTCGGGTCTAACTCGGGTTCAGCTTCTTGTTGCGGTTAGGGTTATGTTTAGGGTTGTTAGGAAAGAGTGAAGACGCAGAGTCCTGTTGAGTGTGGGGTTGCGTAAAGGCTCCCCCAGGGAGTTCAGGTGTACCCAAAGGCTTCCGCTGAGAGCACTTTTTGATGGCAGAAAGTGGCACCGTACGTGTTTTTTCGGGTCTAACTCGGGTTCAGCTTCTTGTTGCGGTTAGGGTTATGTTTAGGGTTGTTAGGAAAGAGTGAAGACGCAGAGTCCTGTTGAGTGTGGGGTTGCGTAAAGGCTCCCCCAGGGAGTTCAGGTGTACCCAAAGGCTTCCGCTGAGAGCACTTTTGGATGGCAGAAAGTGGCACCGTACGTGTTTTTTCGGGTCTAACTCGGGTTCAGCTTCTTGTTGCGGTTAGGGTTATGTTTAGGGTTGTTAGGAAAGAGTGAAGACGCAGAGTCCTGTTGAGTGTGGGGTTGCGTAAAGGCTCCCCCAGGGAGTTCAGGTGTTCCCAAAGGCTTCCGCTGAGAGCACTTTTTGATGGCAGAAAGTGGCACCGTACGTGTTTTTTCGGGTCTAACTCGGGTTCAGCTTCTTGTTGCGGTTAGGGTTATGTTTAGGGTTGTTAGGAAAGAGTGAAGACGCAGAGTCCTGTTGAGTGTGGGGTTGCGTAAAGGCTCCCCCAGGGAGTTCAGGTGTACCCAAAGGCTTCCGCTGAGAGCACTTTTTGATGGCAGAAAGTGGCACCGTACGTGTTTTTTCGGGTCTAACTCGGGTTCAGCTTCTTGTTGCGGTTAGGGTTATGTTTAGGGTTGTTAGGAAAGAGTGAAGACGCAGAGTCCTGTTGAGTGTGGGGTTGCGTAAAGGCTCCCCCAGGGAGTTCAGGTGTACCCAAAGGCTTCCGCTGAGAGCACTTTTTGATGGCAGAAAGTGGCACCGTACGTGTTTTTTCGGGTCTAACTCGGGTTGAGCTTCTTGTTGCGGTTAGGGTTATGTTTAGGGTTGTTAGGAAAGAGTGAAGACGCAGAGTCCTGTTGAGTGTGGGGTTGCGTAAAGGCTCCCCCAGGGAGTTCAGGTGTACCCAAAGGCTTCCGCTGAGAGCACTTTTTGATGGCAGAAAGTGGCACCGTACGTGTTTTTTCGGGTCTAACTCGGGTTCAGCTTCTTGTTGCGGTTAGGGTTATGTTTAGGGTTGTTAGGAAAGAGTGAAGACGCAGAGTCCTGTTGAGTGTGGGGTTGCGTAAAGGCTCCCCCAGGGAGTTCACGTGTACCCAAAGGCTTCCGCTGAGAGCACTTTTTGATGGCAGAAAGTGGCACCGTACGTGTTTTTTCGGGTCTAACTCGGGTTCAGCTTCTTGTTGCGGTTAGGGTTATGTTTAGGGTTGTTAGGAAAGAGTGAAGACGCAGAGTCCTGTTGAGTGTGGGGTTGCGTAAAGGCTCCCCCAGGGAGTTCAGGTGTACCCAAAGGCTTCCGCTGAGAGCACTTTTTGATGGCAGAAAGTGGCACCGTACGTGTTTTTTCGGGCCTAACTCGGGTTCAGCTTCTTGTTCCGGTTAGGCTTATGTTTAGGGTTGTTAGGAAAGAGTGAAGACGCAGAGTCCTGTTGAGTGTGGGGTTGTGTAAAGGCTCCCCAAGGGAGTTCAGGTGTTCCCAAAGGCTTCCGCTGAGAGCACTTTTTGATGGCAGAAAGTGGCACCGTACGTGTTTTTTCGGGTCTAACTCGGGTTCAGCTTCTTGTTGCGGTTAGGGTTATGTTTAGGGTTGTTAGGAAAGAGTGAAGACGCAGAGTCCTGTTGAGTGTGGGGTTGCGTAAAGGCTCCCCCAGGGAGTTCAGGTGTACCCAAAGGCTTCCGCTGAGAGCACTTTTTGATGGCAGAAAGTGGCACCGTACGTGTTTTTTCGGGTCTAACTCGGGTTCAGCTTCTTGTTGCGGTTAGGGTTATGTTTAGGGTTGTTAGGAAAGAGTGAAGACGCAGAGTCCTGTTGAGTGTGGGGTTGCGTAAAGGCTGCCCCAGGGAGTTCAGGTGTACCCAAAGGCTTCCGCTGAGAGCACTTTTGGATGGCAGAAAGTGGCACCGTACGTGTTTTTTCGGGTCTAACTCGGGTTCAGCTTCTTGTTGCGGTTAGGGTTATGTTTAGGGTTGTTAGGAAAGAGTGAAGACGCAGAGTCCTGTTGAGTGTGGGGTTGCGTAAAGGCTCCCCCAGGGAGTTCAGGTGTTCCCAAAGGCTTCCGCTGAGAGCACTTTTTGATGGCAGAAAGTGGCACCGTACGTGTTTTTTCGGGTCTAACTCGGGTTCAGCTTCTTGTTGCGGTTAGGGTTATGTTTAGGGTTGTTAGGAAAGAGTGAAGACGCAGAGTCCTGTTGAGTGTGGGGTTGCGTAAAGGCTCCCCCAGGGAGTTCAGGTGTACCCAAAGGCTTCCGCTGAGAGCACTTTTTGATGGCAGAAAGTGGCACCGTACGTGTTTTTTCGGGTCTAACTCGGGTTCAGCTTCTTGTTGCGGTTAGGGTTATGTTTAGGGTTGTTAGGAAAGAGTGAAGACGCAGAGTCCTGTTGAGTGTGGGGTTGCGTAAAGGCTCCCCCAGGGAGTTCAGGTGTACCCAAAGGCTTCCGCTGAGAGCACTTTTTGATGGCAGAAAGTGGCACCGTACGTGTTTTTTCGGGTCTAACTCGGGTTGAGCTTCTTGTTGCGGTTAGGGTTATGTTTAGGGTTGTTAGGAAAGAGTGAAGACGCAGAGTCCTGTTGAGTGTGGGGTTGCGTAAAGGCTCCCCCAGGGAGTTCAGGTGTACCCAAAGGCTTCCGCTGAGAGCACTTTTTGATGGCAGAAAGTGGCACCGTACGTGTTTTTTCGGGTCTAACTCGGGTTCAGCTTCTTGTTGCGGTTAGGGTTATGTTTAGGGTTGTTAGGAAAGAGTGAAGACGCAGAGTCCTGTTGAGTGTGGGGTTGCGTAAAGGCTCCCCCAGGGAGTTCACGTGTACCCAAAGGCTTCCGCTGAGAGCACTTTTTGATGGCAGAAAGTGGCACCGTACGTGTTTTTTCGGGTCTAACTCGGGTTCAGCTTCTTGTTGCGGTTAGGGTTATGTTTAGGGTTGTTAGGAAAGAGTGAAGACGCAGAGTCCTGTTGAGTGTGGGGTTGCGTAAAGGCTCCCCCAGGGAGTTCAGGTGTACCCAAAGGCTTCCGCTGAGAGCACTTTTTGATGGCAGAAAGTGGCACCGTACGTGTTTTTTCGGGTCTAACTCGGGTTGAGCTTCTTGTTGCGGTTAGGGTTATGTTTAGGGTTGTTAGGAAAGAGTGAAGACGCAGAGTCCTGTTGAGTGTGGGGTTGTGTAAAGGCTCCCCCAGGGAGTTCAGGTGTACCCAAAGGCTTCCGCTGAGAGCACTTTTTGATGGCAGAAAGTGGCACCGTACGTGTTTTTTCGGGTCTAACTCGGGTTCAGCTTCTTGTTGCGGTTAGGGTTATGTTTAGGGTTGTTAGAAAAGAGTGAAGACGCAGAGTCCTGTTGAGTGTGGGGTTGCGTAAAGGCTCCCCCAGGGAGTTCAGGTGTACCCAAAGGCTTCCGCTGAGAGCACTTTTTGATGGCAGAAAGTGGCACCGTACGTGTTTTTTCGGGTCTAACTCGGGTTCAGCTTCTTGTTGCGGTTAGGGTTATGTTTAGGGTTGTTAGGAAAGAGTGAAGATGCAGAGTCCTGTTGAGTGTGGGGTTGCGTAAAGGCTCCCCCAGGGAGTTCAGGTGTACCCAAAGGCTTCCGCTGAGAGCACTTTTGGATGGCAGAAAGTGGCACCGTACGTGTTTTTTCGGGTCTAACTCGGGTTCAGCTTCTTGTTGCGGTTAGGGTTATGTTTAGGGTTGTTAGGAAAGAGTGAAGACGCAGAGTCCTGTTGAGTGTGGGGTTGCGTAAAGGCTCCCCCAGGGAGTTCAGGTGTACCCAAAGGCTTCCGCTGAGAGCACTTTTTGATGGCAGAAAGTGGCACCGTACGTGTTTTTTCGGGTCTAACTCGGGTTCAGCTTCTTGTTGCGGTTAGGGTTATGTTTAGGGTTGTTAGGAAAGAGTGAAGACGCAGAGTCCTGTTGAGTGTGGGGTTGCGTAAAGGCTCCCCCAGGGAGTTCAGGTGTACCCAAAGGCTTCCGCTGAGAGCACTTTTTGATGGCAGAAAGTGGCACCGTACGTGTTTTTTCGGGTCTAACTCGGGTTCAGCTTCTTGTTGCGGTTAGGGTTATGTTTAGGGTTGTTAGGAAAGAGTGAAGACGCAGAGTCCTGCTGAGTGTGGGGTTGCGTAAAGGCTCCCCCAGGGAGTTCAGGTGTACCCAAAGGCTTCCGCTGAGAGCACTTTTTGATGGCAGAAAGTGGCACCGTACGTGTTTTTTCGGGTCTAACTCGGGTTCAGCTTCTTGTTGCGGTTAGGGTTATGTTCAGGGTTGTTAGGAAAGAGTGAAGACGCAGAGTCCTGTTGAGTGTGGGGTTGCGTAAAGGCTCCCCCAGGGAGTTCAGGTGTACCCAAAGGCATCCGCTGAGAGCACTTTTTGATGGCAGAAAGTGGCACCGTACGTGTTTTTTCGGGTCTAACTCGGGTTGAGCTTCTTGTTGCGGTTAGGGTTATGTTTAGGGTTGTTAGGAAAGAGTGAAGACGCAGAGTCCTGTTGAGTGTGGGGTTGCGTAAAGGCTCCCACAGGGAGTTCAGGTGTACCCAAAGGCTTCCGCTGAGAGCACTTTTTGATGGCAGAAAGTGGCACCGTACGTGTTTTTTCGGGTCTAACTCGGGTTGAGCTTCTTGTTGCGGTTAGGGTTATGTTTAGGGTTGTTAGGAAAGAGTGAAGACGCAGAGTCCTGTTGAGTGTGGGGTTGCGTAAAGGCTCCCCCAGGGAGTTCACGTGTACCCAAAGGCTTCCGCTGAGAGCACTTTTTGATGGCAGAAAGTGGCACCGTACGTGTTTTTTCGGGTCTAACTCGGGTTGAGCTTCTTGTTGCGGTTAGGGTTATGTTTAGGGTTGTTAGGAAAGAGTGAAGACGCAGAGTCCTGTTGAGTGTGGGGTTGTGTAAAGGCTCCCCCAGGGAGTTCAGGTGTACCCAAAGGCTTCCGCTGAGAGCACTTTTTGATGGCAGAAAGTGGCACCGTACGTGTTTTTTCGGGTCTAACTCGGGTTCAGCTTCTTGTTGCGGTTAGGGTTATGTTTAGGGTTGTTAGAAAAGAGTGAAGACGCAGAGTCCTGTTGAGTGTGGGGTTGCGTAAAGGCTCCCCCAGGGAGTTCAGGTGTACCCAAAGGCTTCCGCTGAGAGCACTTTTTGATGGCAGAAAGTGGCACCGTACGTGTTTTTTCGGGTCTAACTCGGGTTGAGCTTCTTGTTGCGGTTAGGGTTATGTTTAGGGTTGTTAGGAAAGAGTGAAGATGCAGAGTCCTGTTGAGTGTGGGGTTGCGTAAAGGCTCCCCCAGGGAGTTCAGGTGTACCCAAAGGCTTCCGCTGAGAGCACTTTTGGATGGCAGAAAGTGGCACCGTACGTGTTTTTTCGGGTCTAACTCGGGTTCAGCTTCTTGTTGCGGTTAGGGTTATGTTTAGGGTTGTTAGGAAAGAGTGAAGACGCAGAGTCCTGTTGAGTGTGGGGTTGCGTAAAGGCTCCCCCAGGGAGTTCAGGTGTACCCAAAGGCTTCCGCTGAGAGCACTTTTTGATGGCAGAAAGTGGCACCGTACGTGTTTTTTCGGGTCTAACTCGGGTTCAGCTTCTTGTTGCGGTTAGGGTTATGTTTAGGGTTGTTAGGAAAGAGTGAAGACGCAGAGTCCTGTTGAGTGTGGGGTTGCGTAAAGGCTCCCCCAGGGAGTTCAGGTGTACCCAAAGGCTTCCGCTGAGAGCACTTTTTGATGGCAGAAAGTGGCACCGTACGTGTTTTTTCGGGTCTAACTCGGGTTCAGCTTCTTGTTGCGGTTAGGGTTATGTTTAGGGTTGTTAGGAAAGAGTGAAGACGCAGAGTCCTGCTGAGTGTGGGGTTGCGTAAAGGCTCCCCCAGGGAGTTCAGGTGTACCCAAAGGCTTCCGCTGAGAGCACTTTTTGATGGCAGAAAGTGGCACCGTACGTGTTTTTTCGGGTCTAACTCGGGTTCAGCTTCTTGTTGCGGTTAGGGTTATGTTCAGGGTTGTTAGGAAAGAGTGAAGACGCAGAGTCCTGTTGAGTGTGGGGTTGCGTAAAGGCTCCCCCAGGGAGTTCAGGTGTACCCAAAGGCATCCGCTGAGAGCACTTTTTGATGGCAGAAAGTGGCACCGTACGTGTTTTTTCGGGTCTAACTCGGGTTGAGCTTCTTGTTGCGGTTAGGGTTATGTTTAGGGTTGTTAGGAAAGAGTGAAGACGCAGAGTCCTGTTGAGTGTGGGGTTGCGTAAAGGCTCCCCCAGGGAGTTCAGGTGTACCCAAAGGCTTCCGCTGAGAGCACTTTTTGATGGCAGAAAGTGGCACCGTACGTGTTTTTTCGGGTCTAACTCGGGTTGAGCTTCTTGTTGCGGTTAGGGTTATGTTTAGGGTTGTTAGGAAAGAGTGAAGACGCAGAGTCCTGTTGAGTGTGGGGTTGCGTAAAGGCTCCCCCAGGGAGTTCACGTGTACCCAAAGGCTTCCGCTGAGAGCACTTTTTGATGGCAGAAAGTGGCACCGTACGTGTTTTTTCGGGTCTAACTCGGGTTCAGCTTCTTGTTGCGGTTAGGGTTATGTTTAGGGTTGTTAGGAAAGAGTGAAGACGCAGAGTCCTGTTGAGTGTGGGGTTGCGTAAAGGCTCCCCCAGGGAGTTCAGGTGTACCCAAAGGCTTCCGCTGAGAGCACTTTTGGATGGCAGAAAGTGGCACCGTACGTGTTTTTTCGGGTCTAACTCGGGTTCAGCTTCTTGTTGCGGTTAGGGTTATGTTTAGGGTTGTTAGGAAAGAGTGAAGATGCAGAGTCCTGTTGAGTGTGGGGTTGCGTAAAGGCTCCCCCAGGGAGTTCAGGTGTACCCAAAGGCTTCCGCTGAGAGCACTTTTTGATGGCAGAAAGTGGCACCGTACGTGTTTTTTCGGGTCTAACTCGGGTTCAGCTTCTTGTTGCGGTTAGGGTTATGTTTAGGGTTGTTAGGAAAGAGTGAAGACGCAGAGTCCTGTTGAGTGTGGGGTTGCGTAAAGGCTCCCCCAGGGAGTTCAGGTGTTCCCAAAGGCTTCCGCTGAGAGCACTTTTTGATGGCAGAAAGTGGCACCGTACGTGTTTTTTCGGGTCTAACTCGGGTTCAGCTTCTTGTTGCGGTTAGGCTTATGTTTAGGGTTGTTAGGAAAGAGTGAAGACGCAGAGTCCTGTTGAGTGTGGGGTTGCGTAAAGGCTCCCCCAGGGAGTTCAAGTGTACCCAAAGGCTTCCGCTGAGAGCACTTTTTGATGGCAGAAAGTGGCACCGTACGTGTTTTTTCGGGTCTAACTCGGGTTGAGCTTCTTGTTGCGGTTAGGGTTATGTTTAGGGTTGTTAGGAAAGAGTGAAGACGCAGAGTCCTGTTGAGTGTGGGGTTGCGTAAAGGCTCCCCCAGGGAGTTCACGTGTACCCAAAGGCTTCCGCTGAGAGCACTTTTTGATGGCAGAAAGTGGCACCGTACGTGTTTTTTCGGGTCTAACTCGGGTTCAGCTTCTTGTTGCGGTTAGGGTTATGTTTAGGGTTGTTAGGAAAGAGTGAAGACGCAGAGTCCTGTTGAGTGTGGGGTTGCGTAAAGGCTCCCCCAGGGAGTTCAGGTGTACCCAAAGGCTTCCGCTGAGAGCACTTTTGGATGGCAGAAAGTGGCACCGTACGTGTTTTTTCGGGTCTAACTCGGGTTCAGCTTCTTGTTGCGGTTAGGGTTATGTTTAGGGTTGTTAGGAAAGAGTGAAGACGCAGAGTCCTGTTGAGTGTGGGGTTGCGTAAAGGCTCCCCCAGGGAGTTCAGGTGTACCCAAAGGCTTCCGCTGAGAGCACTTTTTGATGGCAGGAAGTGGCACCGTACGTGTTTTTTCGGGTCTAACTCGGGTTGAGCTTCTTGTTGCGGTTAGGGTTATGTTTAGGGTTGTTAGGAAAGAGTGAAGACGCAGAGTCCTGTTGAGTGTGGGGTTGCGTAAAGGCTCCCCCAGGGAGTTCAGGTGTACCCAAAGGCTTCCGCTGAGAGCACTTTTTGATGGCAGAAAGTGGCACCGTACGTGTTTTTTCGGGTCTAACTCGGGTTCAGCTTCTTGTTGCGGTTAGGGTTGTGTTTAGGGTTGTTAGGAAAGAGTGAAGACGCAGAGTCCTGTTGAGTGTGGGGTTGCGTAAAGGCTCCCCCAGGGAGTTCAGGTGTACCCAAAGGCTTCCGCTGAGAGCACTTTTTGATGGCAGAAAGTGGCACCGTACGTGTTTTTTCGGGTCTAACTCGGGTTCAGCTTCTTGTTCCGGTTAGGCTTATGTTTAGGGTTGTTAGGAAAGAGTGAAAACGCAGAGTCCTGTTGAGTGTGGGGTTGCGTAAAGACTCCCCCAGGGAGTTCAGGTGTACCCAAAGGCTTCCGCTGAGAGCACTTTTTGATGGCAGAAAGTGGCACCGTACGTGTTTTTTCGGGTCTAACTCGGGTTGAGCTTCTTGTTGCGGTTAGGGTTATGTTTAGGGTTGTTAGGAAAGAGTGAAGACGCAGAGTCCTGTTGAGTGTGGGGTTGCGTAAAGGCTCCCCCAGGGAGTTCAGGTGTACCCAAAGGCTTCCGCTGAGAGCACTTTTTGATGGCAGAAAGTGGCACCGTACGTGTTTTTTCGGGTCTAACTCGGGTTCAGCTTCTTGTTGCGGTTAGGGTTATGTTCAGGGTTGTTAGGAAAGAGTGAAGACGCAGAGTCCTGTTGAGTGTGGGGTTGCGTAAAGGCTCCCCCAGGGAGTTCAGGTGTACCCAAAGGCTTCCGCTGAGAGCACTTTTTGATGGCAGAAAGTGGCACCGTACGTGTTTTTTCGGGTCTAACTCGGGTTCAGCTTCTTGTTCCGGTTAGGCTTATGTTTAGGGTTGTTAGGAAAGAGTGAAAACGCAGAGTCCTGTTGAGTGTGGGGTTGCGTAAAGACTCCCCCAGGGAGTTCAGGTGTACCCAAAGGCTTCCGCTGAGAGCACTTTTTGATGGCAGAAAGTGGCACCGTACGTGTTTTTTCGGGTCTAACTCGGGTTGAGCTTCTTGTTGCGGTTAGGGTTATGTTTAGGGTTGTTAGGAAAGAGTGAAGACGCAGAGTCCTGTTGAGTGTGGGGTTGCGTAAAGGCTCCCCCAGGGAGTTCACGTGTACCCAAAGGCTTCCGCTGAGAGCACTTTTTGATGGCAGAAAGTGGCACCGTACGTGTTTTTTCGGGTCTAACTCGGGTTCAGCTTCTTGTTGCGGTTAGGGTTATGTTCAGGGTTGTTAGGAAAGAGTGAAGACGCAGAGTCCTGTTGAGTGTGGGGTTGCGTAAAGGCTCCCCCAGGGAGTTCAGGTGTACCCAAAGGCTTCCGCTGAGAGCACTTTTTGATGGCAGAAAGTGGCACCGTACGTGTTTTTTCGGGTCTAACTCGGGTTCAGCTTCTTGTTGCGGTTAGGGTTATGTTTAGGGTTGTTAGGAAAGAGTGAAGACGCAGAGTCCTGTTGAGTGTGGGGTTGCGTAAAGGCTCCCCCAGGGAGTTCAGGTGTACCCAAAGGCTTCCGCTGAGAGCACTTTTTGATGGCAGAAAGTGGCACCGTACGTGTTTTTTCGGGTCTAACTCGGGTTCAGCTTCTTGTTGCGGTTAGGGTTATGTTTAGGGTTGTTAGGAAAGAGTGAAGACGCAGAGTCCTGCTGAGTGTGGGGTTGCGTAAAGGCTCCCCCAGGGAGTTCAGGTGTACCCAAAGGCTTCCGCTGAGAGCACTTTTTGATGGCAGAAAGTGGCACCGTACGTGTTTTTTCGGGTCTAACTCGGGTTCAGCTTCTTGTTGCGGTTAGGGTTATGTTTAGGGTTGTTAGGAAAGAGTGAAGACGCAGAGTCCTGTTGAGTGTGGGGTTGCGTAAAGGCTCCCCCAGGGAGTTCAGGTGTACCCAAAGGCTTCCGCTGAGAGCACTTTTTGATGGCAGAAAGTGGCACCGTACGTGTTTTTTCGGGTCTAACTCGGGTTCAGCTTCTTGTTGCGGTTAGGGTTATGTTTAGGGTTGTTAGGAAAGAGTGAAGACGCAGAGTCCTGTTGAGTGTGGGGTTGCGTAAAGGCTCCCCCAGGGAGTTCAGGTGTACCCAAAGGCTTCCGCTGAGAGCACTTTTTGATGGCAGAAAGTGGCACCGTACGTGTTTTTTCGGGTCTAACTCGGGTTCAGCTTCTTGTTGCGGTTAGGGTTATGTTTAGGGTTGTTAGGAAAGAGTGAAGACGCAGAGTCCTGTTGAGTGTGGGGTTGCGTAAAGGCTCCCCCAGGGAGTTCAGGTGTACCCAAAGGCTTCCGCTGAGAGCACTTTTTGATGGCAGAAAGTGGCACCGTACGTGTTTTTTCGGGTCTAACTCGGGTTGAGCTTCTTGTTGCGGTTAGGGTTATGTTTAGGGTTGTTAGGAAAGAGTGAAGACGCAGAGTCCTGTTGAGTGTGGGGTTGCGTAAAGGCTCCCCCAGGGAGTTCAGGTGTACCCAAAGGCTTCCGCTGAGAGCACTTTTTGATGGCAGAAAGTGGCACCGTACGTGTTTTTTCGGGTCTAACTCGGGTTCAGCTTCTTGTTGCGGTTAGGGTTATGTTTAGGGTTGTTAGGAAAGAGTGAAGACGCAGAGTCCTGTTGAGTGTGGGGTTGCGTAAAGGCTCCCCCAGGGAGTTCAGGTGTTCCCAAAGGCTTCCGCTGAGAGCACTTTTTGATGGCAGAAAGTGGCACCGTACGTGTTTTTTCGGGTCTAACTCGGGTTCAGCTTCTTGTTGCGGTTAGGGTTATGTTTAGGGTTGTTAGGAAAGAGTGAAGACGCAGAGTCCTGTTGAGTGTGGGGTTGCGTAAAGGCTCCCCCAGGGAGTTCAGGTGTACCCAAAGGCTTCCGCTGAGAGCACTTTTTGATGGCAGAAAGTGGCACCGTACGTGTTTTTTCGGGTCTAACTCGGGTTCAGCTTCTTGTTGCGGTTAGGGTTATGTTTAGGGTTGTTAGGAAAGAGTGAAGACGCAGAGTCCTGTTGAGTGTGGGGTTGCGTAAAGGCTCCCCCAGGGAGTTCACGTGTACCCAAAGGCTTCCGCTGAGAGCACTTTTTGATGGCAGAAAGTGGCACCGTACGTGTTTTTTCGGGTCTAACTCGGGTTCAGCTTCTTGTTGCGGTTAGGGTTATGTTTAGGGTTGTTAGGAAAGAGTGAAGACGCAGAGTCCTGTTGAGTGTGGGGTTGCGTAAAGGCTCCCCCAGGGAGTTCAGGTGTACCCAAAGGCTTCCGCTGAGAGCACTTTTTGATGGCAGAAAGTGGCACCGTACGTGTTTTTACGGGTCTAACTCGGGTTCAGCTTCTTGTTGCGGTTAGGGTTATGTTTAGGGTTGTTAGGAAAGAGTGAAGACGCAGAGTCCTGTTGAGTGTGGGGTTGCGTAAAGGCTCCCCCAGGGAGTTCAGGTGTACCCAAAGGCTTCCGCTGAGAGCACTTTTTGATGGCAGAAAGTGGCACCGTACGTGTTTTTTCGGGTCTAACTCGGGTTCAGCTTCTTGTTGCGGTTAGGGTTATGTTTAGGGTTGTTAGGAAAGAGTGAAGACGCAGAGTCCTGTTGAGTGTGGGGTTGCGTAAAGGCTCCCCCAGGGAGTTCACGTGTACCCAAAGGCTTCCGCTGAGAGCACTTTTTGATGGCAGAAAGTGGCACCGTACGTGTTTTTTCGGGTCTAACTCGGGTTGAGCTTCTTGTTCCGGTTAGGCTTATGTTTAGGGTTGTTAGGAAAGAGTGAAGACGCAGAGTCCTGTTGAGTGTGGGGTTGTGTAAAGGCTCCCCCAGGGAGTTCAGGTGTTCCGAAAGGCTTCCGCTGAGAGCACTTTTTGATGGCAGAAAGTGGCACCGTACGTGTTTTTTCGGGTCTAACTCGGGTTCAGCTTCTTGTTGCGGTTAGGGTTATGTTTAGGGTTGTTAGGAAAGAGTGAAGACGCAGAGTCCTGTTGAGTGTGGGGTTGCGTAAAGGCTCCCCCAGGGAGTTCAGGTGTACCCAAAGGCTTCCGCTGAGAGCACTTTTTGATGGCAGAAAGTGGCACCGTACGTGTTTTTTCGGGTCTAACTCGGGTTCAGCTTCTTGTTGCGGTTAGGGTTATGTTTAGGGTTGTTAGGAAAGAGTGAAGACGCAGAGTCCTGTTGAGTGTGGGGTTGCGTAAAGGCTCCCCCAGGGAGTTCAGGTGTACCCAAAGGCTTCCGCTGAGAGCACTTTTTGATGGCAGAAAGTGGCACCGTACGTGTTTTTTCGGGTCTAACTCGGGTTCAGCTTCTTGTTGCGGTTAGGGTTATGTTTAGGGTTGTTAGGAAAGAGTGAAGACGCAGAGTCCTGTTGAGTGTGGGGTTGCGTAAAGGCTCCCCCAGGGAGTTCACGTGTACCCAAAGGCTTCCGCTGAGAGCACTTTTTGATGGCAGAAAGTGGCACCGTACGTGTTTTTTCGGGTCTAACTCGGGTTCAGCTTCTTGTTGCGGTTAGGGTTATGTTTAGGGTTGTTAGGAAAGAGTGAAGACGCAGAGTCCTGTTGAGTGTGGGGTTGCGTAAAGGCTCCCCCAGGGAGTTCAGGTGTACTCAAAGGCTTCCGCTGAGAGCACTTTTTGATGGCAGAAAGTGGCACCGTACGTGTTTTTTCGGGTCTAACTCGGGTTCAGCTTCTTGTTGCGGTTAGGGTTATGTTTAGGGTTGTTAGGAAAGAGTGAAGACGCAGAGTCCTGTTGACTGTGCGGTTGCGTAAAGGCTCCCCCAGGGAGTTCAGGTGTACCCAAAGGCTTCCGCTGAGAGCACTTTTTGATGGCAGAAAGTGGCACCGTACGTGTTTTTTCGGGTCTAACTCGGGTTCAGCTTCTTGTTGCGGTTAGGGTTATGTTTAGGGTTGTTAGGAAAGAGCGAAGACGCAGAGTCCTGTTGAGTGTGGGGTTGCGTAAAGGCTCCCCCAGGGAGTTCACGTGTACCCAAAGGCTTCCGCTGAGAGCACTTTTTGATGGCAGAAAGTGGCACCGTACGTGTTTTTTCGGGTCTAACTCGGGTTCAGCTTCTTGTTGCGGTTAGGGTTATGTTTAGGGTTGTTAGGAAAGAGTGAAGACGCAGAGTCCTGTTGAGTGTGGGGTTGCGTAAAGGCTCCCCCAGGGAGTTCACGTGTACCCAAAGGCTTCCGCTGAGAGCACTTTTTGATGGCAGAAAGTGGCACCGTACGTGTTTTTTCGGGTCTAACTCGGGTTCAGCTTCTTGTTGCGGTTAGGGTTATGTTTAGGGTTGTTAGGAAAGAGTGAAGACGCAGAGTCCTGTTGAGTGTGGGGTTGCGTAAAGGCTCCCCCAGGGAGTTCAGGTGTACCCAAAGGCTTCCGCTGAGAGCACTTTTTGATGGCAGAAAGTGGCACCGTACGTGTTTTTTCGGGTCTAACTCGGGTTCAGCTTCTTGTTGCGGTTAGGGTTATGTTTAGGGTTGTTAGGAAAGAGTGAAGACGCAGAGTCCTGTTGAGTGTGGGGTTGCGTAAAGGCTCCCCCAGGGAGTTCACGTGTACCCAAAGGCTTCCGCTGAGAGCACTTTTTGATGGCAGAAAGTGGCACCGTACGTGTTTTTTCGGGTCTAACTCGGGTTCAGCTTCTTGTTGCGGTTAGGGTTATGTTTAGGGTTGTTAGGAAAGAGTGAAGACGCAGAGTCCTGTTGAGTGTGGGGTTGCGTAAAGGCTCCCCCAGGGAGTTCAGGTGTACCCAAAGGCTTCCGCTGAGAGCACTTTTTGATGGCAGAAAGTGGCACCGTACGTGTTTTTTCGGGTCTAACTCGGGTTCAGCTTCTTGTTGCGGTTAGGGTTATGTTTAGGGTTGTTAGGAAAGAGTGAAGACGCAGAGTCCTGTTGAGTGTGGGGTTGCGTAAAGGCTCCCCCAGGGAGTTCACGTGTACCCAAAGGCTTCCGCTGAGAGCACTTTTTGATGGCAGAAAGTGGCACCGTACGTGTTTTTTCGGGTCTAACTCGGGTTCAGCTTCTTGTTGCGGTTAGGGTTATGTTTAGGGTTGTTAGGAAAGAGCGAAGACGCAGAGTCCTGTTGAGTGTGGGGTTGCGTAAAGGCTCCCCCAGGGAGTTCAGGTGTACCCAAAGGCTTCCGCTGAGAGCACTTTTTGATGGCAGAAAGTGGCACCGTACGTGTTTTTTCGGGTCTAACTCGGGTTCAGCTTCTTGTTGCGGTTAGGGTTATGTTTAGGGTTGTTAGGAAAGAGTGAAGACGCAGAGTCCTGTTGAGTGTGGGGTTGCGTAAAGGCTCCCCCAGGGAGTTCAGGTGTACCCAAAGGCTTCCGCTGAGAGCCCTTTTTGATGGCAGAAAGTGGCACCGTACGTGTTTTTTCGGGTCTAACTCGGGTTCAGCTTCTTGTTGCGGTTAGGGTTATGTTTAGGGTTGATAGGAAAGAGTGAAGACGCAGAGTCCTGTTGAGTGTGGGGTTGCGTAAAGGCTCCCCCAGGGAGTTCAGGTGTACCCAAAGGCTTCCGCTGAGAGCACTTTTTGATGGCAGAAAGTGGCACCGTACGTGTTTTTTCGGGTCTAACTCGGGTTCAGCTTCTTGTTGCGGTTAGGGTTATGTTTAGGGTTGTTAGGAAAGAGTGAAGACGCAGAGTCCTGTTGAGTGTGGGGTTGCGTAAAGGCTCCCCCAGGGAGTTCACGTGTACCCAAAGGCTTCCGCTGAGAGCACTTTTTGATGGCAGAAAGTGGCACCGTACGTGTTTTTTTGGGTCTAACTCGGGTTCAGCTTCTTGTTGCGGTTAGGGTTATGTTTAGGGTTGTTAGGAAAGAGTGAAGACGCAGAGTCCTGTTGAGTGTGGGGTTGCGTAAAGGCTCCCCCAGGGAGTTCAGGTGTACCCAAAGGCTTCCGCTGAGAGCACTTTTTGATGGCAGAAAGTGGCACCGTACGTGTTTTTTCGGGTCTAACTCGGGTTCAGCTTCTTGTTGCGGTTAGGGTTATGTTTAGGGTTGTTAGGAAAGAGTGAAGACTCAGAGTCCTGTTGAGTGTGGGGTTGCGTAAAGGCTCCCCCAGGGAGTTCAGGTGTACCCAAAGGCTTCCGCTGAGAGCACTTTTTGATGGCAGAAAGTGGCACCGTACGTGTTTTTTCGGGTCTAACTCGGGTTCAGCTTCTTGTTGCGGTTAGGGTTATGTTTAGGG
Source organism: Anser brachyrhynchus (assembly GCF_964034855.1). NCBI lineage: Eukaryota > Metazoa > Chordata > Aves > Anseriformes > Anatidae > Anser > Anser brachyrhynchus. The sequence continues at coordinate 6,916 of NW_027663580.1, read as the reverse complement.
TTGTTAGGAAAGAGTGAAGACGCAGAGTCCTGTTGAGTGTGGGGTTGCGTAAAGGCTCCCCCAGGGAGTTCAGGTGTACCCAAAGGCTTCCGCTGAGAGCACTTTTTGATGGCAGAAAGTGGCACTGTACGTGTTTTTTCGGGTCTAACTCGGGTTCAGCTTCTTGTTGCGGTTAGGGTTATGTTTAGGGTTGTTAGGAAAGAGTGAAGACGCAGAGTCCTGTTGAGTGTGGGGTTGCGTAAAGGCTCCCCCAGGGAGTTCAGGTGTTCCCAAAGGCTTCCGCTGAGAGCACTTTTTGATGGCAGAAAGTGGCACCGTACGTGTTTTTTCGGGTCTAACTCGGGTTGAGCTTCTTGTTGCGGTTAGGGTTATGTTTAGGGTTGTTAGGAAAGAGTGAAGACGCAGAGTCCTGTTGAGTGTGGGGTTGCGTAAAGGCTCCCCCAGGGAGTTCAGGTGTACCCAAAGGCTTCCGCTGAGAGCACTTTTGGATGGCAGAAAGTGGCACCGTACGTGTTTTTTCGGGTCTAACTCGGGTTCAGCTTCTTGTTGCGGTTAGGGTTATGTTTAGGGTTGTTAGGAAAGAGTGAAGACGCAGAGTCCTGTTGAGTGTGGGGTTGCGTAAAGGCTCCCCCAGGGAGTTCAGGTGTACCCAAAGGCTTCCGCTGAGAGCACTTTTTGGTGGCAGAAAGTGGCACCGTACGTGTTTTTTCGGGTCTAACTCGGGTTCAGCTTCTTGTTGCGGTTAGGGTTATGTTTAGGGTTGTTAGGAAAGAGTGAAGACGCAGAGTCCTGTTGAGTGTGGGGTTGCGTAAAGGCTCCCCCAGGGAGTTCAGGTGTACCCAAAGGCTTCCGCTGAGAGCACTTTTTGATGGCAGAAAGTGGCACCGTACGTGTTTTTTCGGGTCTAACTCGGGTTCAGCTTCTTGTTGCGGTTAGGGTTATGTTTAGGGTTGTTAGGAAAGAGTGAAGACGCAGAGTCCTGTTGAGTGTGGGGTTGCGTAAAGGCTCCCCCAGGGAGTTCAGGTGTACCCAAAGGCTTCCGCTGAGAGCACTTTTTGATGGCAGAAAGTGGCACCGTACGTGTTTTTTCGGGTCTAACTCGGGTTGAGCTTCTTGTTCCGGTTAGGCTTATGTTTAGGGTTGTTAGGAAAGAGTGAAGACGTAGAGTCCTGTTGAGTGTGGGGTTGTGTAAAGGCTCCCCCAGGGAGTTCAGGTGTTCCCAAAGGCTTCCGCTGAGAGCACTTTTTGATGGCAGAAAGTGGCACCGAACGTGTTTTTTCGGGTCTAACTCGGGTTCAGCTTCTTGTTGCGGTTAGGGTTATATTTAGGGTTGTTAGGAAAGAGTGAAGACGCAGAGTCCTGTTGAGTGTGCGGTTGCGTAAAGGCTCCCCCAGGGAGTTCAGGTGTACCCAAAGGCTTCCGCTGAGAGCACTTTTTGATGGCAGAAAGTGGCATCGTACGTGTTTTTTCGGGTCTAACTCGGGTTCAGCTTCTTGTTGCGGTTAGGGTTATGTTTAGGGTTGTTAGGAAAGAGTGAAGACGCAGAGTCCTGTTGAGTGTGGGGTTGCGTAAAGGCTCCCCCAGGGAGTTCAGGTGTACCCAAAGGCTTCCGCTGAGAGCACTTTTTGATGGCAGAAAGTGGCACCGTACGTGTTTTTTCGGGTCTAACTCGGGTTCAGCTTCTTGTTGCGGTTAGGGTTATGTTTAGGGTTGTTAGGAAAGAGTGAAGACGCAGAGTCCTGTTGAGTGCGGGGTTGCGTAAAGGCTCCCCCAGGGAGTTCAGGTGTACCCAAAGGCTTCCGCTGAGAGCACTTTTTGATGGCAGAAAGTGGCACCGTACGTGTTTTTTCGGGTCTAACTCGGGTTCAGCTTCTTGTTGCGGTTAGGGTTATGTTTAGGGTTGTTAGGAAAGAGTGAAGACGCAGAGTCCTGTTGAGTGTGGGGTTGCGTAAAGGCTCCCCCAGGGAGTTCAGGTGTACCCAAAGGCTTCCGCTGAGAGCACTTTTTGATGGCAGAAAGTGGCACCGTACGTGTTTTTTCGGGTCTAACTCGGGTTCAGCTTCTTGTTGCGGTTAGGGTTATGTTTAGGGTTGTTAGGAAAGAGTGAAGACGCAGAGAACTGTTGAGTGTGCGGTTGCGTAAAGGCTCCCCCAGGGAGTTCAGGTGTACCCAAAGGCTTCCGCTGAGAGCACTTTTTGATGGCAGAAAGTGGCATCGTACGTGTTTTTTCGGGTCTAACTCGGGTTCAGCTTCTTGTTGCGGTTAGGGTTATGTTTAGGGTTGTTAGGAAAGAGTGAAGACGCAGAGTCCTGTTGAGTGTGGGGTTGCGTAAAGGCTCCCCCAGGGAGTTCAGGTGTACCCAAAGGCTTCCGCTGAGAGCACTTTTTGATGGCAGAAAGTGGCACCGTACGTGTTTTTTCGGGTCTAACTCGGGTTCAGCTTCTTGTTGCGGTTAGGGTTATGTTTAGGGTTGTTAGGAAAGAGCGAAGACGCAGAGTCCTGTTGAGTGTGGGGTTGCGTAAAGGCTCCCCCAGGGAGTTCAGGTGTACCCAAAGGCTTCCGCTGAGAGCACTTTTTGATGGCAGAAAGTGGCACCGTACGTGTTTTTTCGGGTCTAACTCGGGTTCAGCTTCTTGTTGCGGTTAGGGTTATGTTTAGGGTTGTTAGGAAAGAGTGAAGACGCAGAGTCCTGTTGAGTGTGGGGTTGCGTAAAGGCTCCCCCAGGGAGTTCAGGTGTACCCAAAGGCTTCCGCTGAGAGCACTTTTTGATGGCAGAAAGTGGCACCGTACGTGTTTTTTCGGGTCTAACTCGGGTTCAGCTTCTTGTTGCGGTTAGGGTTATGTTTAGGGTTGTTAGGAAAGAGTGAAGACGCAGAGTCCTGTTGAGTGTGGGGTTGCGTAAAGGCTCCCCCAGGGAGTTCAGGTGTACCCAAAGGCTTCCGCTGAGAGCACTTTTTGATGGCAGAAAGTGGCACCGTACGTGTTTTTTCGGGTCTAACTCGGGTTCAGCTTCTTGTTGCGGTTAGGGTTATGTTTAGGGTTGTTAGGAAAGAGTGAAAACGCAGAGTCCTGTTGAGTGTGGGGTTGCGTAAAGGCTCCCCCAGGGAGTTCACGTGTACCCAAAGGCTTCCGCTGAGAGCACTTTTTGATGGCAGAAAGTGGCACCGTACGTGTTTTTTCGGGTCTAACTCGGGTTCAGCTTCTTGTTGCGGTTAGGGTTATGTTTAGGGTTGTTAGGAAAGAGTGAAGACGCAGAGTCCTGTTGAGTGTGGGGTTGCGTAAAGGCTCCCCCAGGGAGTTCAGGTGTACCCAAAGGCTTCCGCTGAGAGCACTTTTTGATGGCAGAAAGTGGCACCGTACGTGTTTTTTCGGGTCTAACTCGGGTTCAGCTTCTTGTTGCGGTTAGGGTTATGTTTAGGGTTGTTAGGAAAGAGTGAAGACGCAGAGTCCTGTTGAGTGTGGGGTTGCGTAAAGGCTCCCCCAGGGAGTTCAGGTGTACCCAAAGGCTTCCGCTGAGAGCACTTTTGGATGGCAGAAAGTGGCACCGTACGTGTTTTTTCGGGTCTAACTCGGGTTCAGCTTCTTGTTGCGGTTAGGGTTATGTTTAGGGTTGTTAGGAAAGAGCGAAGACGCAGAGTCCTGTTGAGTGTGGGGTTGCGTAAAGGCTCCCCCAGGGAGTTCAGGTGTACCCAAAGGCTTCCGCTGAGAGCACTTTTTGATGGCAGAAAGTGGCACCGTACGTGTTTTTTCGGGTCTAACTCGGGTTCAGCTTCTTGTTGCGGTTAGGGTTATGTTTAGGGTTGTTAGGAAAGAGTGAAGACGCAGAGTCCTGTTGAGTGTGGGGTTGCGTAAAGGCTCCCCCAGGGAGTTCAGGTGTACCCAAAGGCTTCCGCTGAGAGCACTTTTTGATGGCAGAAAGTGGCACCGTACGTGTTTTTTCGGGTCTAACTCGGGTTCAGCTTCTTGTTGCGGTTAGGGTTATGTTTAGGGTTGTTAGGAAAGAGTGAAGACGCAGAGTCCTGTTGAGTGTGGGGTTGCGTAAAGGCTCCCCCAGGGAGTTCAGGTGTACCCAAAGGCTTCCGCTGAGAGCACTTTTTGATGGCAGAAAGTGGCACCGTACGTGTTTTTTCGGGTCTAACTCGGGTTCAGCTTCTTTTTGCGGTTAGGGTTATGTTTAGGGTTGTTAGGAAAGAGCGAAGACGCAGAGTCCTGTTGAGTGTGGGGTTGCGTAAAGGCTCCCCCAGGGAGTTCAGGTGTACCCAAAGGCTTCCGCTGAGAGCACTTTTTGATGGCAGAAAGTGGCACCGTACGTGTTTTTTCGGGTCTAACTCGGGTTCAGCTTCTTGTTGCGGTTAGGGTTATGTTTAGGGTTGTTAGGAAAGAGTGAAGACGCAGAGTCCTGTTGAGTGTGGGGTTGCGTAAAGGCTCCCCCAGGGAGTTCAGGTGTACCCAAAGGCTTCCGCTGAGAGCACTTTTTGATGGCAGAAAGTGGCACCGTACGTGTTTTTTCGGGTCTAACTCGGGTTCAGCTTCTTGTTGCGGTTAGGGTTATGTTTAGGGTTGTTAGGAAAGAGTGAAGACGCAGAGTCCTGTTGAGTGTGGGGTTGCGTAAAGGCTCCCCCAGGGAGTTCAGGTGTACCCAAAGGCTTCCGCTGAGAGCACTTTTTGATGGCAGAAAGTGGCACCGTACGTGTTTTTTCGGGTCTAACTCGGGTTCAGCTTCTTTTTGCGGTTAGGGTTATGTTTAGGGTTGTTAGGAAAGAGTGAAGACGCAGAGTCCTGTTGAGTGTGGGGTTGCGTAAAGGCTCCCCCAGGGAGTTCACGTGTACCCAAAGGCTTCCGCTGAGAGCACTTTTGGATGGCAGAAAGTGGCACCGTACGTGTTTTTTCGGGTCTAACTCGGGTTCAGCTTCTTGTTGCGGTTAGGGTTATGTTTAGGGTTGTTAGGAAAGAGTGAAGACGCAGAGTCCTGTTGAGTGTGGGGTTGCGTAAAGGCTCCCCCAGGGAGTTCAGGTGTACCCAAAGGCTTCCGCTGAGAGCACTTTTGGATGGCAGAAAGTGGCACCGTACGTGTTTTTTCGGGTCTAACTCGGGTTCAGCTTCTTGTTGCGGTTAGGGTTATGTTTAGGGTTGTTAGGAAAGAGTGAAGACGCAGAGTCCTGTTGAGTGTGGGGTTGCGTAAAGGCTCCCCCAGGGAGTTCAGGTGTACCCAAAGGCTTCCGCTGAGAGCACTTTTGGATGGCAGAAAGTGGCACCGTACGTGTTTTTTCGGGTCTAACTCGGGTTCAGCTTCTTGTTGCGGTTAGGGTTATGTTTAGGGTTGTTAGGAAAGAGTGAAGACGCAGAGTCCTGTTGAGTGTGGGGTTGCGTAAAGGCTCCCCCAGGGAGTTCAGGTGTACCCAAAGGCTTCCGCTGAGAGCACTTTTTGATGGCAGAAAGTGGCACCGTACGTGTTTTTTCGGGTCTAACTCGGGTTCAGCTTCTTGTTGCGGTTAGGGTTATGTTTAGGGTTGTTAGGAAAGAGTGAAGACGCAGAGTCCTGTTGAGTGTGGGGTTGCGTAAAGGCTCCCCCAGGGAGTTCAGGTGTACCCAAAGGCTTCCGCTGAGAGCACTTTTGGATGGCAGAAAGTGGCACCGTACGTGTTTTTTCGGGTCTAACTCGGGTTCAGCTTCTTGTTGCGGTTAGGGTTATGTTTAGGGTTGTTAGGAAAGAGCGAAGACGCAGAGTCCTGTTGAGTGTGGGGTTGCGTAAAGGCTCCCCCAGGGAGTTCAGGTGTACCCAAAGGCTTCCGCTGAGAGCACTTTTTGATGGCAGAAAGTGGCACCGTACGTGTTTTTTCGGGTCTAACTCGGGTTGAGCTTCTTGTTGCGGTTAGGGTTATGTTTAGGGTTGTTAGGAAAGAGTGAAGACGCAGAGTCCTGTTGAGTGTGGGGTTGCGTAAAGGCTCCCCCAGGGAGTTCAGGTGTACCCAAAGGCTTCCGCTGAGAGCACTTTTGGATGGCAGAAAGTGGCACCGTACGTGTTTTTTCGGGTCTAACTCGGGTTCAGCTTCTTGTTGCGGTTAGGGTTATGTTTAGGGTTGTTAGGAAAGAGTGAAGACGCAGAGTCCTGTTGAGTGTGGGGTTGCGTAAAGGCTCCCCCAGGGAGTTCAGGTGTACCCAAAGGCTTCCGCTGAGAGCACTTTTGGATGGCAGAAAGTGGCACCGTACGTGTTTTTTCGGGTCTAACTCGGGTTCAGCTTCTTGTTGCGGTTAGGGTTATGTTTAGGGTTGTTAGGAAAGAGCGAAGACGCAGAGTCCTGTTGAGTGTGGGGTTGCGTAAAGGCTCCCCCAGGGAGTTCAGGTGTACCCAAAGGCTTCCGCTGAGAGCACTTTTTGATGGCAGAAAGTGGCACCGTACGTGTTTTTTCGGGTCTAACTCGGGTTCAGCTTCTTGTTGCGGTTAGGGTTATGTTTAGGGTTGTTAGGAAAGAGTGAAGACGCAGAGTCCTGTTGAGTGTGGGGTTGCGTAAAGGCTCCCCCAGGGAGTTCAGGTGTACCCAAAGGCTTCCGCTGAGAGCACTTTTTGATGGCAGAAAGTGGCACCGTACGTGTTTTTTCGGGTCTAACTCGGGTTCAGCTTCTTGTTGCGGTTAGGGTTATGTTTAGGGTTGTTAGGAAAGAGTGAAGACGCAGAGTCCTGTTGAGTGTGCGGTTGCGTAAAGGCTCCCCCAGGGAGTTCAGGTGTACCCAAAGGCTTCCGCTGAGAGCACTTTTTGATGGCAGAAAGTGGCACCGTACGTGTTTTTTCGGGTCTAACTCGGGTTCAGCTTCTTGTTGCGGTTAGGGTTATGTTTAGGGTTGTTAGGAAAGAGCGAAGACGCAGAGTCCTGTTGAGTGTGGGGTTGCGTAAAGGCTCCCCCAGGGAGTTCAGGTG
>NW_027663581.1:75000-92963 GCF_964034855.1 Anser brachyrhynchus | reverse complement strand
AGCGGAAGCCTTTGGGTACACCTGAACTCCCTGGGGGAGCCTTTACGCAACCCCACACTCAACAGGACTCTGCGTCTTCACTCTTTCCTAACAACCCTAAACATAACCCTAACCGCAACAAGAAGCTGAACCCGAGTTAGACCCGAAAAAACACGTACGGTGCCACTTTCTGCCATCAAAAAGTGCTCTCAGCGGAAGCCTTTGGGTACACCTGAACTCCCTGGGGGAGCCTTTACGCAACCCCACACTCAACAGGACTCTGCGTCTTCACTCTTTCCTAACAACCCTAAACATAACCCTAACCGCAACAAGAAGCTGAACCCGAGTTAGACCCGAAAAAACACGTACGGTGCCACTTTCTGCCATCCAAAAGTGCTCTCAGCGGAAGCCTTTGGGTACACCTGAACTCCCTGGGGGAGCCTTTACGCAACCCCACACTCAACAGGACTCTGCGTCTTCACTCTTTCCTAACAACCCTAAACATAACCCTAACCGCAACAAGAAGCTGAACCCGAGTTAGACCCGAAAAAACACGTACGGTGCCACTTTCTGCCATCAAAAAGTGCTCTCAGCGGAAGCCTTTGGGTACACCTGAACTCCCTGGGGGAGCCTTTACGCAACCCCACACTCAACAGGACTCTGCGTCTTCGCTCTTTCCTAACAACCCTAAACATAACCCTAACCGCAACAAGAAGCTGAACCCGAGTTAGACCCGAAAAAACACGTACGGTGCCACTTTCTGCCATCAAAAAGTGCTCTCAGCGGAAGCCTTTGGGTACACCTGAACTCCCTGGGGGAGCCTTTACGCAACCCCACACTCAACAGGACTCTGCGTCTTCACTCTTTCCTAACAACCCTAAACATAACCCTAACCGCAACAAGAAGCTCAACCCGAGTTAGACCCGAAAAAACACGTACGGTGCCACTTTCTGCCATCCAAAAGTGCTCTCAGCGGAAGCCTTTGGGTACACGTGAACTCCCTGGGGGAGCCTTTACGCAACCCCACACTCAACAGGACTCTGCGTCTTCACTCTTTCCTAACAACCCTAAACATAACCCTAACCGCAACAAGAAGCTGAACCCGAGTTAGACCCGAAAAAACACGTACGGTGCCACTTTCTGCCATCAAAAAGTGCTCTCAGCGGAAGCCTTTGGGTACACCTGAACTCCCTGGGGGAGCCTTTACGCAACCCCACACTCAACAGGACTCTGCGTCTTCACTCTTTCCTAACAACCCTAAACATAACCCTAACCGCAACAAGAAGCTGAACCCGAGTTAGACCCGAAAAAACACGTACGGTGCCACTTTCTGCCATCAAAAAGTGCTCTCAGCGGAAGCCTTTGGGTACACCTGAACTCCCTGGGGGAGCCTTTACGCAACCCCACACTCAACAGGACTCTGCGTCTTCGCTCTTTCCTAACAACCCTAAACATAACCCTAACCGCAACAAGAAGCTGAACCCGAGTTAGACCCGAAAAAACACGTACGGTGCCACTTTCTGCCATCAAAAAGTGCTCTCAGCGGAAGCCTTTGGGTACACCTGAACTCCCTGGGGGAGCCTTTACGCAACCGCACACTCAACAGGACTCTGCGTCTTCACTCTTTCCTAACAACCCTAAACATAACCCTAACCGCAACAAGAAGCTGAACCCGAGTTAGACCCGAAAAAACACGTACGGTGCCACTTTCTGCCATCAAAAAGTGCTCTCAGCGGAAGCCTTTGGGTACACCTGAACTCCCTGGGGGAGCCTTTACGCAACCCCACACTCAACAGGACTCTGCGTCTTCACTCTTTCCTAACAACCCTAAACATAACCCTAACCGCAACAAGAAGCTGAACCCGAGTTAGACCCGAAAAAACACGTACGGTGTCACTTTCTGCCATCAAAAAGTGCTCTCAGCGGAAGCCTTTGGGTACACGTGAACTCCCTGGGGGAGCCTTTACGCAACCCCACACTCAACAGGACTCTGCGTTTTCACTCTTTCCTAACAACCCTAAACATAACCCTAACCGCAACAAGAAGCTGAACCCGAGTTAGACCCGAAAAAACACGTACGGTGCCACTTTCTGCCATCAAAAAGTGCTCTCAGCGGAAGCCTTTGGGTACACCTGAACTCCCTGGGGGAGCCTTTACGCAACCCCACACTCAACAGGACTCTGCGTCTTCACTCTTTCCTAACAACCCTAAACATAACCCTAACCGCAACAAGAAGCTCAACCCGAGTTAGACCCGAAAAAACACGTACGGTGCCACTTTCTGCCATCCAAAAGTGCTCTCAGCGGAAGCCTTTGGGTACACCTGAACTCCCTGGGGGAGCCTTTACGCAACCCCACACTCAACAGGACTCTGCGTCTTCACTCTTTCCTAACAACCCTAAACATAACCCTAACCGCAACAAGAAGCTGAACCCGAGTTAGACCCGAAAAAACACGTACGGTGCCACTTTCTGCCATCAAAAAGTGCTCTCAGCGGAAGCCTTTGGGTACACCTGAACTCCCTGGGGGAGCCTTTACGCAACCCCACACTCAACAGGACTCTGCGTCTTCGCTCTTTCCTAACAACCCTAAACATAACCCTAACCGCAACAAGAAGCTGAACCCGAGTTAGACCCGAAAAAACACGTACGGTGCCACTTTCTGCCATCAAAAAGTGCTCTCAGCGGAAGCCTTTGGGTACACCTGAACTCCCTGGGGGAGCCTTTACGCAACCCCACACTCAACAGGACTCTGCGTCTTCACTCTTTCCTAACAACCCTAAACATAACCCTAACCGCAACAAGAAGCTGAACCCGAGTTAGACCCGAAAAAACACGTACGGTGCCACTTTCTGCCATCAAAAAGTGCTCTCAGCGGAAGCCTTTGGGTACACCTGAACTCCCTGGGGGAGCCTTTACGCAACCCCACACTCAACAGGACTCTGCGTCTTCACTCTTTCCTAACAACCCTAAACATAACCCTAACCGCAACAAGAAGCTGAACCCGAGTTAGACCCGAAAAAACACGTACGGTGCCACTTTCTGCCATCAAAAAGTGCTCTCAGCGGAAGCCTTTGGGTACACCTGAACTCCCTGGGGGAGCCTTTACGCAACCCCACACTCAACAGGACTCTGCGTCTTCACTCTTTCCTAACAACCCTAAACATAACCCTAACCGCAACAAGAAGCTGAACCCGAGTTAGACCCGAAAAAACACGTACGGTGCCACTTTCTGCCATCAAAAAGTGCTCTCAGCGGAAGCCTTTGGGTACACCTGAACTCCCTGGGGGAGCCTTTACGCAACCCCGCACTCAACAGGACTCTGCGTCTTCACTCTTTCCTAACAACCCTAAACATAACCCTAACCGCAACAAGAAGCTGAACCCGAGTTAGACCCGAAAAAACACGTACGGTGCCACTTTCTGCCATCCAAAAGTGCTCTCAGCGGAAGCCTTTGGGTACACCTGAACTCCCTGGGGGAGCCTTTACGCAACCCCACACTCAACAGGACTCTGCGTCTTCGCTCTTTCCTAACAACCCTAAACATAACCCTAACCGCAACAAGAAGCTGAACCCGAGTTAGACCCGAAAAAACACGTACGGTGCCACTTTCTGCCATCAAAAAGTGCTCTCAGCGGAAGCCTTTGGGTACACCTGAACTCCCTGGGGGAGCCTTTACGCAACCCCACACTCAACAGGACTCTGCGTCTTCACTCTTTCCTAACAACCCTAAACATAACCCTAACCGCAACAAGAAGCTGAACCCGAGTTAGACCCGAAAAAACACGTACGGTGCCACTTTCTGCCATCAAAAAGTGCTCTCAGCGGAAGCCTTTGGGTACACCTGAACTCCCTGGGGGAGCCTTTACGCAACCCCACACTCAACAGGACTCTGCGTCTTCACTCTTTCCTAACAACCCTAAACATAACCCTAACCGCAACAAGAAACTGAACCCGAGTTAGACCCGAAAAAACACGTACGGTGCCACTTTCTGCCATCCAAAAGTGCTCTCAGCGGAAGCCTTTGAGTACACCTGAACTCCCTGGGGGAGCCTTTACGCAACCCCACACTCAACAGGACTCTGCGTCTTCACTCTTTCCTAACAACCCTAAACATAACCCTAACCGCAACAAGAAGCTGAACCCGAGTTAGACCCGAAAAAACACGTACGATACCACTTTCTGCCATCAAAAAGTGCTCTCAGCGGAAGCCTTTGGGTACACCTGAACTCCCTGGGGGAGCCTTTACGCAACCGCACACTCAACAGGACTCTGCGTCTTCACTCTTTCCTAACAACCCTAAACATAACCCTAACCGCAACAAGAAGCTGAACCCGAGTTAGACCCGAAAAAACACGTACGGTGCCACTTTCTGCCATCAAAAAGTGCTCTCAGCGGAAGCCTTTGGGTACACCTGAACTCCCTGGGGGAGCCTTTACGCAACCCCACACTCAACAGGACTCTGCGTCTTCACTCTTTCCTAACAACCCTAAACATAACCCTAACCGCAACAAGAAGCTGAACCCGAGTTAGACCCGAAAAAACACGTACGGTGCCACTTTCTGCCATCAAAAAGTGCTCTCAGCGGAAGCCTTTGGGTACACCTGAACTCCCTGGGGGAGCCTTTACGCAACCCCGCACTCAACAGGACTCTGCGTCTTCACTCTTTCCTAACAACCCTAAACATAACCCTAACCGCAACAAGAAGCTGAACCCGAGTTAGACCCGAAAAAACACGTACGGTGCCACTTTCTGCCATCAAAAAGTGCTCTCAGCGGAAGCCTTTGGGTACACCTGAACTCCCTGGGGGAGCCTTTACGCAACCCCACACTCAACAGGACTCTGCGTCTTCACTCTTTCCTAACAACCCTAAACATAACCCTAACCGCAACAAGAAGCTGAACCCGAGTTAGACCCGAAAAAACACGTACGGTGCCACTTTCTGCCATCCAAAAGTGCTCTCAGCGGAAGCCTTTGGGTACACCTGAACTCCCTGGGGGAGCCTTTACGCAACCCCACACTCAACAGGACTCTGCGTCTTCACTCTTTCCTAACAACCCTAAACATAACCCTAACCGCAACAAGAAGCTGAACCCGAGTTAGACCCGAAAAAACACGTACGATGCCACTTTCTGCCATCAAAAAGTGCTCTCAGCGGAAGCCTTTGGGTACACCTGAACTCCCTGGGGGAGCCTTTACGCAACCGCACACTCAACAGGACTCTGCGTCTTCACTCTTTCCTAACAACCCTAAATATAACCCTAACCGCAACAAGAAGCTGAACCCGAGTTAGACCCGAAAAAACACGTACGGTGCCACTTTCTGCCATCAAAAAGTGCTCTCAGCGGAAGCCTTTGGGAACACCTGAACTCCCTGGGGGAGCCTTTACACAACCCCACACTCAACACGACTCTGCGTCTTCACTCTTTCCTAACAACCCTAAACATAAGCCTAACCGGAACAAGAAGCTCAACCCGAGTTAGACCCGAAAAAACACGTACGGTGCCACTTTCTGCCATCAAAAAGTGCTCTCAGCGGAAGCCTTTGGGAACACCTGAACTCCCTGGGGGAGCCTTTACGCAACCCCACACTCAACAGGACTCTGCGTCTTCACTCTTTCCTAACAACCCTAAACATAACCCTAACCGCAACAAGAAGCTGAACCCGAGTTAGACCCGAAAAAACACGTACGGTGCCACTTTCTGCCATCAAAAAGTGCTCTCAGCGGAAGCCTTTGGGTACACCTGAACTCCCTGGGGGAGCCTTTACGCAACCCCACACTCAACAGGACTCTGCGTCTTCACTCTTTCCTAACAACCCTAAACATAACCCTAACCGCAACAAGAAGCTGAACCCGAGTTAGACCCGAAAAAACACGTACGGTGCCACTTTCTGCCATCAAAAAGTGCTCTCAGCGGAAGCCTTTGGGTACACCTGAACTCCCTGGGGGAGCCTTTACGCAACCCCACACTCAACAGGACTCTGAGTCTTCACTCTTTCCTAACAACCCTAAACATAACCCTAACCGCAACAAGAAGCTGAACCCGAGTTAGACCCGAAAAAACACGTACGGTGCCACTTTCTGCCATCAAAAAGTGCTCTCAGCGGAAGCCTTTGGGTACACCTGAACTCCCTGGGGGAGCCTTTACGCAACCCCACACTCAACAGGACTCTGCGTCTTCACTCTTTCCTAACAACCCTAAACATAACCCTAACCGCAACAAGAAGCTGAACCCGAGTTAGACCCGAAAAAACACGTACGGTGCCACTTTCAGCCATCAAAAAGTGCTCTCAGCGGAAGCCTTTGGGCACACGTGAACTCCCTGGGGGAGCCTTTACGCAACCCCACACTCAACAGGACTCTGCGTCTTCACTCTTTCCTAACAACCCTAAACATAACCCTAACCGCAACAAGAAGCTGAACCCGAGTTAGACCCGAAAAAACACGTACGGTGCCACTTTTTGCCATCAAAAAGTGCTCTCAGCGGAAGCCTTTGGGTACACCTGAACTCCCTGGGGGAGCCTTTACGCAACCCCACACTCAACAGGACTCTGCGTCTTCACTCTTTCCTAACAACCCTAAACATAACCCTAACCGCAACAAGAAGCTGAACCCGAGTTAGACCCGAAAAAACACGTACGGTGCCACTTTCTGCCATCAAAAAGTGCTCTCAGCGGAAGCCTTTGGGTACACCTGAACTCCCTGGGGGAGCCTTTACGCAACCCCACACTCAACAGGACTCTGCGTCTTCACTCTTTCCTAACAACCCTAAACATAACCCTAACCGCAACAAGAAGCTCAACCCGAGTTAGACCCGAAAAAACACGTACGGTGCCACTTTCTGCCATCAAAAAGTGCTCTCAGCGGAAGCCTTTGGGTACACCTGAACTCCCTGGGGGAGCCTTTACGCAACCCCACACTCAACAGGACTCTGCGTCTTCGCTCTTTCCTAACAACCCTAAACATAACCCTAACCGCAACAAGAAGCTGAACCCGAGTTAGACCCGAAAAAACACGTACGGTGCCACTTTCTGCCATCAAAAAGTGCTCTCAGCGGAAGCCTTTGGGTACACGTGAACTCCCTGGGGGAGCCTTTACGCAACCCCACACTCAACAGGACTCTGCGTCTTCACTCTTTCCTAACAACCCTAAACATAACCCTAACCGCAACAAGAAGCTGAACCCGAGTTAGACCCGAAAAAACACGTACGGTGCCACTTTCTGCCATCAAAAAGTGCTCTCAGCGGAAGCCTTTGGGTACACCTGAACTCCCTGGGGGAGCCTTTACGCAACCCCACACTCAACAGGACTCTGCGTCTTCACTCTTTCCTAACAACCCTAAACATAACCCTAACCGCAACAAGAAGCTGAACCCGAGTTAGACCCGAAAAAACACGTACGGTGCCACTTTCTGCCATCAAAAAGTGCTCTCAGCGGAAGCCTTTGGGTACACCTGAACTCCCTGGGGGAGCCTTTACGCAACCCCACACTCAACAGGACTCTGCGTCTTCACTCTTTCCTAACAACCCTAAACATAACCCTAACCGCAACAAGAAGCTGAACCCGAGTTAGACCCGAAAAAACACGTACGGTGCCACTTTCTGCCATCCAAAAGTGCTCTCAGCGGAAGCCTTTGGGTACACCTGAACTCCCTGGGGGAGCCTTTACGCAACCGCACACTCAACAGGACTCTGCGTCTTCGCTCTTTCCTAACAACCCTAAACATAACCCTAACCGCAACAAGAAGCTGAACCCGAGTTAGACCCGAAAAAACACGTACGATGCCACTTTCTGCCATCAAAAAGTGCTCTCAGCGGAAGCCTTTGGGTACACCTGAACTCCCTGGGGGAGCCTTTACGCAACCGCACACTCAACAGGACTCTGCGTCTTCACTCTTTCCTAACAACCCTAAACATAACCCTAACCGCAACAAGAAGCTGAACCCGAGTTAGACCCGAAAAAACACGTACGGTGCCACTTTCTGCCATCAAAAAGTGCTCTCAGCGGAAGCCTTTGGGTACACGTGAACTCCCTGGGGGAGCCTTTACGCAACCCCACACTCAACAGGACTCTGCGTCTTCACTCTTTCCTAACAACCCTAAACATAACCCTAACCGCAACAAGAAGCTGAACCCGAGTTAGACCCGAAAAAACACGTACGGTGCCACTTTCTGCCATCAAAAAGTGCTCTCAGCGGAAGCCTTTGGGTACACCTGAACTCCCTGGGGGAGCCTTTACGCAACCCCGCACTCAACAGGACTCTGCGTCTTCACTCTTTCCTAACAACCCTAAACATAACCCTAACCGCAACAAGAAGCTGAACCCGAGTTAGACCCGAAAAAACACGTACGGTGCCACTTTCTGCCATCCAAAAGTGCTCTCAGCGGAAGCCTTTGGGTACACCTGAACTCCCTGGGGGAGCCTTTACGCAACCCCACACTCAACAGGACTCTGCGTCTTCACTCTTTCCTAACAACCCTAAACATAACCCTAACCGCAACAAGAAGCTCAACCCGAGTTAGACCCGAAAAAACACGTACGGTGCCACTTTCTGCCATCAAAAAGTGCTCTCAGCGGAAGCCTTTGGGTACACCTGAACTCCCTGGGGGAGCCTTTACGCAACCCCACACTCAACAGGACTCTGCGTCTTCACTCTTTCCTAACAACCCTAAACATAACCCTAACCGCAACAAGAAGCTGAACCCGAGTTAGACCCGAAAAAACACGTACGGTGCCACTTTCTGCCATCAAAAAGTGCTCTCAGCGGAAGCCTTTGGGTACACGTGAACTCCCTGGGGGAGCCTTTACGCAACCCCACACTCAACAGGACTCTGCGTCTTCACTCTTTCCTAACAACCCTAAACATAACCCTAACCGCAACAAGAAGCTGAACCCGAGTTAGACCCGAAAAAACACGTACGGTGCCACTTTCTGCCATCAAAAAGTGCTCTCAGCGGAAGCCTTTGGGTACACCTGAACTCCCTGGGGGAGCCTTTACGCAACCCCACACTCAACAGGACTCTGCGTCTTCGCTCTTTCCTAACAACCCTAAACATAACCCTAACCGCAACAAGAAGCTGAACCCGAGTTAGACCCGAAAAAACACGTACGATGCCACTTTCTGCCATCAAAAAGTGCTCTCAGCGGAAGCCTTTGGGTACACCTGAACTCCCTGGGGGAGCCTTTACGCAACCGCACACTCAACAGGACTCTGCGTCTTCACTCTTTCCTAACAACCCTAAACATAACCCTAACCGCAACAAGAAGCTGAACCCGAGTTAGACCCGAAAAAACACGTACGGTGCCACTTTCTGCCATCAAAAAGTGCTCTCAGCGGAAGCCTTTGGGTACACCTGAACTCCCTGGGGGAGCCTTTACGCAACCCCACACTCAACAGGACTCTGCGTCTTCACTCTTTCCTAACAACCCTAAACATAACCCTAACCGCAACAAGAAGCTGAACCCGAGTTAGACCCGAAAAAACACGTACGGTGCCACTTTCTGCCATCAAAAAGTGCTCTCAGCGGAAGCCTTTGGGTACACCTGAACTCCCTGGGGGAGCCTTTACGCAACCCCACACTCAACAGGACTCTGCGTCTTCACTCTTTCCTAACAACCCTAAACATAACCCTAACCGCAACAAGAAGCTCAACCCGAGTTAGACCCGAAAAAACACGTACGGTGCCACTTTCTGCCATCAAAAAGTGCTCTCAGCGGAAGCCTTTGGGTACACCTGAACTCCCTGGGGGAGCCTTTACGCAACCCCACACTCAACAGGACTCTGCGTCTTCACTCTTTCCTAACAACCCTAAACATAACCCTAACCGCAACAAGAAGCTCAACCCGAGTTAGACCCGAAAAAACACGTACGGTGCCACTTTCTGCCATCAAAAAGTGCTCTCAGCGGAAGCCTTTGGGTACACCTGAACTCCCTGGGGGAGCCTTTACGCAACCCCACACTCAACAGGACTCTGCGTCTTCGCTCTTTCCTAACAACCCTAAACATAACCCTAACCGCAACAAGAAGCTGAACCCGAGTTAGACCCGAAAAAACACGTACGGTGCCACTTTCTGCCATCAAAAAGTGCTCTCAGCGGAAGCCTTTGGGTACACCTGAACTCCCTGGGGGAGCCTTTACGCAACCCCACACTCAACAGGACTCTGCGTCTTCACTCTTTCCTAACAACCCTAAACATAACCCTAACCGCAACAAGAAGCTGAACCCGAGTTAGACCCGAAAAAACACGTACGGTGCCACTTTCTGCCATCAAAAAGTGCTCTCAGCGGAAGCCTTTGGGTACACCTGAACTCCCTGGGGGAGCCTTTACGCAACCCCACACTCAACAGGACTCTGCGTCTTCACTCTTTCCTAACAACCCTAAACATAACCCTAACCGCAACAAGAAGCTGAACCCGAGTTAGACCCGAAAAAACACGTACGGTGCCACTTTCTGCCATCAAAAAGTGCTCTCAGCGGAAGCCTTTGGGAACACCTGAACTCCCTGGGGGAGCCTTTACGCAACCCCACACTCAACAGGACTCTGCGTCTTCACTCTTTCCTAACAACCCTAAACATAACCCTAACCGCAACAAGAAGCTGAACCCGAGTTAGACCCGAAAAAACACGTACGGTGCCACTTTCTGCCATCAAAAAGTGCTCTCAGCGGAAGCCTTTGGGTACACCTGAACTCCCTGGGGGAGCCTTTACGCAACCCCACACTCAACAGGACTCTGCGTCTTCACTCTTTCCTAACAACCCTAAACATAACCCTAACCGCAACAAGAAGCTCAACCCGAGTTAGACCCGAAAAAACACGTACGGTGCCACTTTCTGCCATCAAAAAGTGCTCTCAGCGGAAGCCTTTGGGTACACCTGAACTCCCTGGGGGAGCCTTTACGCAACCCCACACTCAACAGGACTCTGCGTCTTCACTCTTTCCTAACAACCCTAAACATAACCCTAACCGCAACAAGAAGCTCAACCCGAGTTAGACCCGAAAAAACACGTACGGTGCCACTTTCTGCCATCAAAAAGTGCTCTCAGCGGAAGCCTTTGGGTACACCTGAACTCCCTGGGGGAGCCTTTACGCAACCCCACACTCAACAGGACTCTGCGTCTTCACTCTTTCCTAACAACCCTAAACATAACCCTAACCGCAACAAGAAGCTCAACCCGAGTTAGACCCGAAAAAACACGTACGGTGCCACTTTCTGCCATCAAAAAGTGCTCTCAGCGGAAGCCTTTGGGTACACCTGAACTCCCTGGGGGAGCCTTTACGCAACCCCACACTCAACAGGACTCTGCGTCTTCACTCTTTCCTAACAACCCTAAACATAACCCTAACCGCAACAAGAAGCTGAACCCGAGTTAGACCCGAAAAAACACGTACGGTGCCACTTTCTGCCATCAAAAAGTGCTCTCAGCGGAAGCCTTTGGGTACACCTGAACTCCCTGGGGGAGCCTTTACGCAACCCCACACTCAACAGGACTCTGCGTCTTCACTCTTTCCTAACAACCCTGAACATAACCCTAACCGCAACAAGAAGCTCAACCCGAGTTAGACCCGAAAAAACACATACGGTGCCACTTTCTGCCATCAAAAAGTGCTCTCAGCGGAAGCCTTTGGGAACACCTGAACTCCCTGGGGGAGCCTTTACGCAACCCCACACTCAACAGGACTCTGCGTCTTCACTCTTTCCTAACAACCCTAAACATAACCCTAACCGCAACAAGAAGCTCAACCCGAGTTAGACCCGAAAAAACACGTACGGTGCCACTTTCTGCCATCAAAAAGTGCTCTCAGCGGAAGCCTTTGGGTACACCTGAACTCCCTGGGGGAGTCTTTACGCAACCCCACACTCAACAGGACTCTGCGTTTTCACTCTTTCCTAACAACCCTAAACATAAGCCTAACCGGAACAAGAAGCTGAACCCGAGTTAGACCCGAAAAAACACGTACGGTGCCACTTTCTGCCATCAAAAAGTGCTCTCAGCGGAAGCCTTTGGGTACACCTGAACTCCCTGGGGGAGCCTTTACGCAACCCCACACTCAACAGGACTCTGCGTCTTCACTCTTTCCTAACAACCCTAAACATAACCCTAACCGCAACAAGAAGCTGAACCCGAGTTAGACCCGAAAAAACACGTACGGTGCCACTTTCTGCCATCAAAAAGTGCTCTCAGCGGAAGCCTTTGGGTACACGTGAACTCCCTGGGGGAGCCTTTACGCAACCCCACACTCAACAGGACTCTGCGTCTTCACTCTTTCCTAACAACCCTAAACATAACCCTAACCGCAACAAGAAGCTCAACCCGAGTTAGACCCGAAAAAACACGTACGGTGCCACTTTCTGCCATCAAAAAGTGCTCTCAGCGGAAGCCTTTGGGTACACCTGAACTCCCTGGGGGAGTCTTTACGCAACCCCACACTCAACAGGACTCTGCGTTTTCACTCTTTCCTAACAACCCTAAACATAAGCCTAACCGGAACAAGAAGCTGAACCCGAGTTAGACCCGAAAAAACACGTACGGTGCCACTTTCTGCCATCCAAAAGTGCTCTCAGCGGAAGCCTTTGGGTACACCTGAACTCCCTGGGGGAGCCTTTACGCAACCCCACACTCAACAGGACTCTGCGTCTTCACTCTTTCCTAACAACCCTAAACACAACCCTAACCGCAACAAGAAGCTGAACCCGAGTTAGACCCGAAAAAACACGTACGGTGCCACTTTCTGCCATCAAAAAGTGCTCTCAGCGGAAGCCTTTGGGTACACCTGAACTCCCTGGGGGAGCCTTTACGCAACCCCACACTCAACAGGACTCTGCGTCTTCACTCTTTCCTAACAACCCTAAACATAACCCTAACCGCAACAAGAAGCTGAACCCGAGTTAGACCCGAAAAAACACGTACGGTGCCACTTCCTGCCATCAAAAAGTGCTCTCAGCGGAAGCCTTTGGGTACACCTGAACTCCCTGGGGGAGCCTTTACGCAACCCCACACTCAACAGGACTCTGCGTCTTCACTCTTTCCTAACAACCCTAAACATAACCCTAACCGCAACAAGAAGCTGAACCCGAGTTAGACCCGAAAAAACACGTACGGTGCCACTTTCTGCCATCAAAAAGTGCTCTCAGCGGAAGCCTTTGGGTACACCTGAACTCCCTGGGCGAGCCTTTACGCAACCCCACACTCAACAGGACTCTGCGTCTTCACTCTTTCCTAACAACCCTAAACATAACCCTAACCGCAACAAGAAGCTCAACCCGAGTTAGACCCGAAAAAACACGTACGGTGCCACTTTCTGCCATCAAAAAGTGCTCTCAGCGGAAGCCTTTGGGTACACTTGAACTCCCTGGGGGAGCCTTTACGCAACCCCACACTCAACAGGACTCTGCGTCTTCACTCTTTCCTAACAACCCTAAACATAAGCCTAACCGCAACAAGAAGCTGAACCCGAGTTAGACCCGAAAAAACACGTACGGTGCCACTTTCTGCCATCAAAAAGTGCTCTCAGCGGAAGCCTTTGGGAACACCTGAACTCCCTGGGGGAGCCTTTACGCAACCCCACACTCAACAGGACTCTGCGTCTTCACTCTTTCCTAACAACCCTAAACATAACCCTAACCGCAACAAGAAGCTGAACCCGAGTTAGACCCGAAAAAACACGTACGGTGCCACTTTCTGCCATCAAAAAGTGCTCTCAGCGGAAGCCTTTGGGTACACCTGAACTCCCTGGGGGAGCCTTTACGCAACCCCACACTCAACAGGACTCTGCATCTTCACTCTTTCCTAACAACCCTAAACATAACCCTAACCGCAACAAGAAGCTGAACCCGAGTTAGACCCGAAAAAACACGTACGGTGCCACTTTCTGCCATCCAAAAGTGCTCTCAGCGGAAGCCTTTGGGTACACCTGAACTCCCTGGGGGAGCCTTTACGCAACCCCACACTCAACAGGACTCTGCGTCTTCACTCTTTCCTAACAACCCTAAACATAACCCTAACCGCAACATGAAGCTGAACCCGAGTTAGCTCTGCGTCTTCACTCTTTCCTAACAACCCTAAACATAACCCTAACCGCAACATGAAGCTGAACCCGAGTTAGACCCAAAAAAACACGTACGGTGCCACTTTCTGCCATCAAAAAGTGCTCTCAGCGGAAGCCTTTGGGTACACCTGAACTCCCTGGGGGAGCCTTTACGCAACCCCACACTCAACAGGACTCTGCGTCTTCACTCTTTCCTAACAACCCTAAACATAACCCTAACCGCAACAAGAAGCTGAACCCGAGTTAGACCCGAAAAAACACGTACGGTGCCACTTTCTGCCATCCAAAAGTGCTCTCAGCGGAAGCCTTTGGGTACACCTGAACTCCCTGGGGGAGCCTTTACGCAACCCCGCACTCAACAGGACTCTGCGTCTTCACTCTTTCCTAACAACCCTAAACATAACCCTAACCGCAACAAGAAGCTGAACCCGAGTTAGACCCGAAAAAACACGTACGGTGCCACTTTCTGCCATCAAAAAGTGCTCTCAGCGGAAGCCTTTGGGTACACCTGAACTCCCTGGGGGAGCCTTTACGCAACCCCACACTCAACAGGACTCTGCGTCTTCACTCTTTCCTAACAACCCTAAACATAACCCTAACCGCAACAAGAAGCTGAACCCGAGTTAGACCCGAAAAAACACGTACGGTGCCACTTTCTGCCATCAAAAAGTGCTCTCAGCGGAAGCCTTTGGGTACACCTGAACTCCCTGGGGGAGCCTTTACGCAACCCCACACTCAACAGGACTCTGCGTCTTCACTCTTTCCTAACAACCCTAAACATAACCCTAACCGCAACAAGAAGCTGAACCCGAGTTAGACCCGAAAAAACACGTACGGTGCCACTTTCTGCCATCAAAAAGTGCTCTCAGCGGAAGCCTTTGGGTACACCTGAACTCCCTGGGGGAGCCTTTACACAACCCCACACTCAACAGGACTCTGCGTCTTCACTCTTTCCTAACAACCCTAAACATAACCCTAACCGCAACAAGAAGCTCAACCCGAGTTAGACCCGAAAGAACACGTACGGTGCCACTTTCTGCCATCAAAAAGTGCTCTCAGCGGAAGCCTTTGGGTACACCTGAACTCCCTGGGGGAGCCTTTACGCAACCCCACACTCAACAGGACTCTGCGTCTTCACTCTTTCCTAACAACCCTAAAAATAACCCTAACCGCAACAAGAAGCTGAACCCGAGTTAGACCCGAAAAAACACGTACGGTGCCACTTTCTGCCATCAAAAAGTGCTCTCAGCGGAAGCCTTTGGGAACACCTGAACTCCCTTGGGGAGCCTTTACACAACCCCACACTCAACAGGACTCTGCGTCTTCACTCTTTCCTAACAACCCTAAACATAACCCTAACCGGAACAAGAAGCTCAACCCGAGTTAGACCCGAAAAAACACGTACGGTGCCACTTTCTGCCATCAAAAAGTGCTCTCAGCGGAAGCCTTTGGGTACACCTGAACTCCCTGGGGGAGCCTTTACGCAACCCCACACTCAACAGGACTCTGCGTCTTCACTCTTTCCTAACAACCCTAAACATAACCCTAACCGCAACAAGAAGCTCAACCCGAGTTAGACCCGAAAAAACACGTACGGTGCCACTTTCTGCCATCAAAAAGTGCTCTCAGCGGAAGCCTTTGGGTACACCTGAACTCCCTGGGGGAGCCTTTACGCAACCCCACACTCAACAGGACTCTGCGTCTTCACTCTTTCCTAACAACCCTAAACATAACCCTAACCGCAACAAGAAGCTGAACCCGAGTTAGACCCGAAAAAACACGTACGGTGCCACTTTCTGCCATCCAAAAGTGCTCTCAGCGGAAGCCTTTGGGTACACCTGAACTCCCTGGGGGAGCCTTTACGCAACCCCACACTCAACAGGACACTGCGTCTTCACTCTTTCCTAACAACCCTAAACATAACCCTAACCGCAACAAGAAGCTGAACCCGAGTTAGACCCGAAAAAACACGTACGGTGCCACTTTCTGCCATCAAAAAGTGCTCTCAGCGGAAGCCTTTGGGTACACCTGAACTCCCTGGGGGAGCCTTTACGCAACCCCACACTCAACAGGACTCTGCGTCTTCACTCTTTCCTAACAACCCTAAACATAACCCTAACCGCAACAAGAAGCTGAACCCGAGTTAGACCCGAAAATACACGTACGGTGCCACTTTCTGCCATCAAAAAGTGCTCTCAGCGGAAGCCTTTGGGTACACCTGAACTCCCTGGGGGAGCCTTTACGCAACCCCACACTCAACAGGACTCTGCGTCTTCACTCTTTCCTAACAACCCTAAACATAACCCTAACCGCAACAAGAAGCTCAACCCGAGTTAGACCCGAAAAAACACGTACGGTGCCACTTTCTGCCATCCAAAAGTGCTCTCAGCGGAAGCCTTTGGGAACACCTGAACTCCCTGGGGGAGCCTTTACGCAACCCCACACTCAACAGGACTCTGCGTCTTCACTCTTTCCTAACAACCCTAAACATAACCCTAACCGCAACAAGAAGCTGAACCCGAGTTAGACCCGAAAAAACACGTACGGTGCCACTTTCTGCCATCCAAAAGTGCTCTCAGCGGAAGCCTTTGGGTACACCTGAACTCCCTGGGGGAGCCTTTACGCAACCGCACACTCAACAGGACTCTGCGTCTTCACTCTTTCCTAACAACCCTAAACATAACCCTAACCGCAACAAGAAGCTGAACCCGAGTTAGACCCGAAAAAACACGTACGGTGCCACTTTCTGCCATCCAAAAGTGCTCTCAGCGGAAGCCTTTGGGTACACCTGAACTCCCTGGGGGAGCCTTTACGCAACCCCACACTCAACAGGACTCTGCGTCTTCACTCTTTCCTAACAACCCTAAACATAACCCTAACCGCAACAAGAAGCTGAACCCGAGTTAGACCCGAAAAAACACGTACGGTGCCACTTTCTGCCATCAAAAAGTGCTCTCAGCGGAAGCCTTTGGGAACACCTGAACTCCCTTGGGGAGCCTTTACACAACCCCACACTCAACAGGACTCTGCGTCTTCACTCTTTCCTAACAACCCTAAACATAAGCCTAACCGGAACAAGAAGCTCAACCCGAGTTAGACCCGAAAAAACACGTACGGTGCCACTTTCTGCCATCAAAAAGTGCTCTCAGCGGAAGCCTTTGGGTACACCTGAACTCCCTGGGGGAGCCTTTACGCAACCCCACACTCAACAGGACTCTGCGTCTTCACTCTTTCCTAACAACCCTAAACATAACCCTAACCGCAACAAGAAGCTGAACCTGAGTTAGACCCGAAAAAACACGTACGGTGCCACTTTCTGCCATCAAAAAGTGCTCTCAGCGGAAGCCTTTGGGTACACCTGAACTCCCTGGGGGAGCCTTTACGCAACCCCGCACTCAACAGGACTCTGCGTCTTCACTCTTTCCTTACAACCCTAAACATAACCCTAACCGCAACAAGAAGGTGAACCCGAGTTAGACCCGAAAAAACCCGAGCCTTTACGCAACCCCACACTCAACAGAACTCTGTGCCTTCAATATTTCCAAACAACTCTAACCCTAATATTAACACTAAAACTACCACTGCCCCTACAACTAAACCCTAACCAGAACCTTACACCTAACCCTAACTCTAGCCCTAAACACTAAACCTTAAACCCTAAACCCTGAACCCTAACCCTAACCCTAACCTTAAATCCTAACACTAAACCCTGACTCAAAATCCTAACCATAACCCTAACCCTAACCCTAACCGTAACCCTAACCCTAACCCTAACCCTAACCCTAACCTCTAAGCCCTAACACCTAACCTCTAACCATAACCATAACCGTAACCCTAACCCTAACCCTATCCCTAACCCAAACCCTAAACCCTAAACCCTAACCCTAAACCGAACCTAAACACTAACCCTAACCCTAGCCCTATCCCTAATCCTTAA